>NC_060885.1:21116131-21288631 GCF_014805685.1 Silurus meridionalis
GTTCCTCGATTTAAGAAAAGACAAAGAACAATATAAACAATAGCAAAATGCACTTGTTTCCTTCTCCTTGACAACAATTTGAAAATAGTTATTGTCTACAAATCAACAATGCCAACTGCTACTTCCGATCTGCAAAAAATATCACATTATACAAAAATGTAATAGGTGGCACACTATCAGTCTTTCCTACACTCATTAAAAATATCTTATAACATAATGTTCGAGATAAACTGGAATAGAAAAAACATGGCACAGTGGTAAAGTTCGAGTCATTAAGCACAGGGTTGGTTGATACAAATTCTGTCTGGTGCATGAAAAGCCAATTAAGGTCTAAAGATACGCAGATTAATTTGCCTTCTCCTATAAGCGTGTGCAGATCGAGAGTCAAACTGAGCAGTTGCACCAGGTAAAATAATATCCTTTAGCAGACTAGTTACTCTTGGTTTTGAGTGACTTGCTTTGCTCTAGTTTAATCACAGAGCTCGTCTCTCAAAAGTGGAGTAAATGTAGGAAAGGTCTAACTGGAGCTCATGTCCTGACAAGTCGCCTTGTGTCCTTTGGGAGGCTGTGACAGTTACAGTGAGTGGTGATGTGTAAATGCGTGGACACAAGTGAGCTATTATCTGACTGCTCTGTCACGACCAGCTCAGGCCTGACCTCTGACCCCTGCCTACACATTCCAGATTGAGATTTGTGGGGAAAAGGATAGTTGACTTTATTGCTGTCAACCTGATCCTGCACATACCCCATGTCTATTTCCATGTTTAATTTGTCTCCTCTTTTGGGCTAGTCTGCTTTTAAATGCTAACTTAGGCTCATTGAAAAGTACAAAATGAGGTGCTGCTGGTCACA
The DNA here is from genome assembly GCF_014805685.1 of Silurus meridionalis. Taxonomy (NCBI): domain Eukaryota; kingdom Metazoa; phylum Chordata; class Actinopteri; order Siluriformes; family Siluridae; genus Silurus; species Silurus meridionalis. The sequence goes on from NC_060885.1 coordinate 21,116,984, forward strand.
AAGAAGGAAGAGTGAATGATAGCTGTCAAGACGGCTGTGGTTAGTGTCCCTGGTGTGTCAATCACTTTAGCATCACATGCTAATGCCCTGGTGAGCTACAACAAAAAAGCTTTATTCCAAATGCACAAATGCACTTGTTTTTTTTCCCTCCCTCACTCCCATACCATTTACTTCCTGTGAGCCTGCGTCGGTAAAGAGTGAGCTCATGATCTCCTCGAAGTTGCAGCCCGGCTCAGCCGTGTGCGGGTCTTGCGAAACGTGCCGAAGCATCGTCTTCAGCACGTCGTCCAGCGACGCCTCGTCTTCGTGCAGCAGAATACTCGCTCTCTCCAAAAAGCCATCCAGATCCCTGTGAGCCCTCACCTCCTCCTCAAAGTTCATCAGCTTTACATACTGGTAACACACACACACACACATACTCATAAAGGTATAGGAGATAAAACTAAAAAAGAAACCATGACACATTTAAAATCATCTGTATACATTTACTTTTGAAAATAAAAAGGTCTTACTCTACGAGATGTATTGAGCAAGACAGAGCCATGGACGTCAGAATCTAGAAATGCAGAGTGCATATAAGAGAGTGAAACACAGCAGGAAATGGACATACAGACTAGACAAATGCAAATGCATGTGAATGGATGCTTGCATAACACATATCTGGCACTGATCTCTTGTTTGTTCTGTATAGTTGTCAGACTCATCCAGAGTGCGCTTTACAACCATCACAGGACGGTTGCACTCTTATTATATGAGATTGTGCAGGAGATTATATGCCTTAGACCTTTTTATCACAAAGAAATCTATCACTTTTGCATGCTCTCTGAGCAGGAAGACCGGCCTTGCGAGAGCCATTCAGCCCGGATTAGCACAGCTCACCACTAACTCTTTTCTGCCTCCGCTTTCAGATTAGACAGCTGCTGTAATGGTTTTAGGATTAAAAGGGGAAGTTTAAGAATAAAAGGCACGGTTTAAAAGCATAACTTTGTATCAGGAACATTTTAATGAGCAGTAAATCCGTGTGTTAAATTAATAGGGTTGTGTAACCTCTGAGCCATTTTAAATCGCCTATTGCTAACATTTTAACATAAAAAAAAACTTCTTAAAATGACAACAAAATAAAGATTTTGATACAACCCTGTATACACCTTGTTCCTGTATACTGACAAAACTGTAAATATCTTTTTCTTGATTTAAAACAATATCTATTGTTTAATTGTAGATTTTACAACAAAGTGAATATAAAAACCACAGATTGCAACAAATTCAACATCCAGTTAATCCAACTCAAAGGATTAAATTCTACTGTTAGATTAGGTAACCTGGGGAGCAGGAAACAGATTAACAGCATCCTGAAAATGGCTTTTATTTTCCTCTCCAGCAGACCTGATCACCCTTAGATAAATAACTTAACACAACCCTGTCACCACAAAAACTCACACGCACAAACACACTTTGCCTAGTTTGGAGTCAGATGATTTGAGTGGGTTTTTAATCCAGACGAGTGCTGAGGGCGACCGAGCATTGGTTTGCGGGAGACAACATGATAACAATCCCTGCTTGAACTGATAGGCGCATATATAATGCTGTTCATGGCTCGCTGGAGCAGAAAAATGTATATTTAATTAAAACTGAGTATATTTGTTTAAACAGAGCTGCCCGGACCCGTGTACACCCTGTCCACTGATATGCCTTAAAAAAAGAATCACTTTAATTGTAGAAAAAATATTATATTTGTTTCACTTTTGACTGGAGATAATAGATGTGCAGGAAGATATTTAGAAAAAGCAAGACAGTATTTGGCATTAGTCTAACTTCTCCTGGCTGTGTTTACTCATAGCATGTTTACCAGTATAATGACACTTCCTACCAGCAGCGTTATTGATTTTTATATTTAGCTTTCAAAATGAAGCATTTTTAATGATCTAATAACTGATCAATACAGTGTTTTAGAAATAATTCACTATTGCTGATAAATAAAACATATTTATGTTCTATTCCCCATTTCCAGTTTTTATTTATTTTTTTTATAGGTGGAATGAGTGATGGCAGCTAACCTGTTTCCATCTGTGGGTTTAAGGGTGTCACCACCTAATCACAATGCACCTGAGAATGTTGCCGTGGCAACAACTGACCTGCTAACCTGAGCATCTCTGGAGCTAATCAACAGCGCTGGGTCCGGCTCGATTAGACTCACACTCACATACTTACTATCTCTGCCTCGTTCTCTCTTTCGCTCTCACTCACACACATACACACACTGACCTGTCCCTCCTTGGTGTGTCTGGTTGCCGTAGAGATGAATGTCATCTCCTGATGGGATAGGAGAGTCCTGACCCTCCTCTCGATCCTCGCTCCCTTCCTCCTGCTCATCTCGCTCCCTCTGCTCTGAGAACATGTACACACAGATCACATGCATTTCATTACACCGGGAACGCGTCTGTAAATACACTGCATACATCCACTTTAAAAAAGACAAAATATCTATAACGTTGCTCAATTCACACACATGTTTTAATAGATATTATTAACAAAGTGATTAATACAAAGCAAATCGCTTTGTTACAGACATATTAATGCATATATCTTGTTATAGTACTTTTCTATACTATATGACAAGACAAAATCTGCTTATGGAGCTCTCCTGACGAATAAAATTGATTTCAATTTCCAATTAACAAACCACAAATGCTGAACATTAAGTATTAATATAGTATTAATATATAGTGAATCTAAAATATATATTAATTATTTCAATTAATTAATGTATATACACATTTCTGTATTGATAACTTGGATCTTTTGATATTACTAAGCAAACTCTCTGAACAATCAATGAAGCAATTTAAGGCTTTCGTGTTATATGAAATGCACAAGTGCAACATATCATACAGATTATAGTATTGTAAAATATAGTATTAGTTTATGGTTATTTCTTGTGATTTAACACAATAAGCATTAACAGAGAGGTCAGTTACCCCCTTCTCTGACCTTTATCAGTGTGTTATTTTTGCAACTTCAAAAACTTAAAAACCTTTGCTCACATTAAAAGAAGTATTTATTACAGCATGTTTGTCATATTCGTTGTTTTATATACAGAATGTATTGATGTGTTAGTCCTTTGTTGCTTTGTTCTTTCTAAAAGCAACACCAACGTTGGATTTAAGCTTTTTTGAAATGATTCCAGCAATATTACTATTAAACTAAAACTTGAAATCATAATCACTATGTCAGCTCAAAACACAGATTTTAAAAACAGGTACTAAACCAGAATAAATCGGGCAAAAAAAAAACCCGCCATCTTCCAATGGCGTAAACACATAGCATTAATAAAATCTTCCTTTATCCTGACACGACTATGCTGTGTGCTGTGGCTCTGGCTGTGGATATCAGCTTCGTATCTGTCCATTCATTTATTCATGTATTCGATAAACCATTCAATATTCTCTAAGGAATGCTAAAGAAGAGTAGAGCGAGTGCTAAACCTTATCCATGAAAAGTGACTATGCTTCGGCGCGTGGACTTTTTTCCCCCATCACCCTGGTAATCGCTCTCTTTTTCTGTCACTCTTTCACTCTTTTTCCGTCTCAAGGTTTCAAAATATCTCTTAATGATCAGATTCAAAATCTCATTTATAAAAATGAACAGCTTTAGAGAATCGTCTCTTCAGAATATTAATTAAAAGGTCGGAGCAACTCAATCAGATAATGCTAATACCCTTTTGAGATTTGATTTTTAATGTGTACAAATGGACTTTAGTAATTAACTTGTGTACAGTTGCAAAAGTACCAATGAAACACAATAAAAAATAAGGCTGCAGTTTATTCAGAGAAGAACTGACTGAGGAATAATCTTCCCTTGCACACATGTAGGTGCAACACTGACCTGTGATTGAAGGTGAATTACAGCAACAAAATCTACAGCATAAAAATACATATCATTACAATGTTTCCTAATACCTGACCTAAAAACAAAAAATGAAAAATTATTAACTTAAAATAAAAACATCATTTAGATTATATACACTTTTTCAATGATACTAACTAATTGAATCCTCAAACGTGATGGTTTAGAATGTGCTGATTCATTTCTGAATCTCAGACAACAGCGCAGACTGAAATTCAAATTCACAGATTTATATTGGGTCCGAGTACTTTGTGTTCATTCCTTTGATTTAATAATGAAAGCAGGAAAATAAAGAAATGTCTTTTTATTCGTTCTTAGTACACAAAAAACATTTGAAAATGGCTTATTTATGAATAGATTAGTTTAATCACAGGATGTAGTAATCAAAATCTCACAAAATCAAATAGGATCAATGCCCTAAAGTACACAATATTTCCAAAGTAATAATGAAACATTTAAGTGTATTTGTGTTTAATTTCTAGTTTTACTGAATATCTAAGGTATAAGCTTTTATTCTCCACTCAACTAAATGTATGAGTCAATGCATCTACTTTTTACTCCACTATATTTTAACTGACAATTACGTTTTGCACCTCTGTTGAAGATGTCATTAAGGCTCAACACTCCCCTACTCACATCTGCTGCCTGCGAGTGACGTTTTTAGCACTGCTGGTTTCATTTTCAGTCCAAAAAAGAGCTCAAATAAATTCCAAAACTTCAAGAACCAGCTTTTGTTGATGTTCAATAAAAATCCTCTCTGAGAATAATAGTTGCATCAAATCACAGTCAGCTCTGAATATTTGGTTTAAATGTAAATATCTTAATTTACTGTCATTTCAAAACAATTTTTGGCATTTCACCAACATGTTTCCTGGTGTTGCGGACTAGTGAATCTTTGATCCTGTATTCAATATGAGTATATGAGTCAAACACTCAAGTACTGTTGAAATCAGATACTCTAATAAGTTTACTCAAGTCATATTGGAATTGGTGACCTCCAAGTAGGATCCTTGCTTTTGAAAAGCATTAAGTGAATCATAACTTTTCTAAATGAAGTCAGAATATTCGATGAAGCCACTTATGGATTATGAACTGATGCTCCCAAAGCGTCGAAAACGCTTTGGGAATGCCTCTTGTTGTTCACGCTCTGAATCACATGTAAAATCTGGCCAATAGGCAGTCATAATGTCATTGGCGGGCGACGTCGTACAAACCAGGAAGCTAAAAAATGGGAGCGTGATGGGAGCGACATCAGCTTCTGGAAAAGGAGAAGGTCAGCGCTGCAAGGATGCAGGGAGTATAGCCCGTTGACGCAGCTCTCGTTCCCTCTGGGAACTAGGGTTACCTACGTAACCTAGTGATGTTCCCTTTCAGGAACTTGAGCTGCGACGAACGCTTTGGGAATTAGTGTCCAATCAGGCCATACTGACCAGTCCCTGCCTAGTGTGTCTAAGCACAGCCGGCATGCAGGACAGAGGAGCTGGAAGTGGCTCTGATGTCAAGGTCATAGAACCTGACAAAGGTCAGTGGGGTGGACCAACCGCAGCGTTACAAATGTCCTGGAGCGACACTCCAGCGGACCAGGCCATAGAGGCCACAATACCCCCGGTGGAATGAGCAGGAAGGATGGAAAATAGGCATCCCTTAGATCTATCGTGACAAACCAGTCCTTGGACTTGATCTAAAACACAATCTTCTTGAGAGAGAGCAGTTCTATATCAAGGAACGGCCGCATTCCGCCATCTATCTTCGGAACAACAAAGTACTGACTGTAGTAGCCTGACTCTCTAACTAACGGAGGAACCACCTCGATGGCCCCTTTTCTTTAGATGGGTGTGCACTTCCTGTTCCAGGACCAGAGCCTGTTTGTGTTTCACTATAGCAGGACACAACCCTCTGAACCAGGGCAGAGGGGACCCGAACTGAATCGAGTCTTTTCTATTGTGTGCAAGACCCACCAAGATACGTCTGGCAGGCCTTCCCAAACTGCCAGAAAATCTCTTAGGGGAACCAGCCTCTCGAGCATGAAATTACTTTTTAATAACTTTTCTAAATAAAGTCAGAATGTTCGATTAAGCCAATGATGGATTATTAACTGATGCTTGATCAGTTATTTTATATCCGGGTTGTTCACACAAAACCAAATTCAAAGTAAAAAATATGGCAAGAAACGTCACTAGGGTACATAGGTAACCCTGTCCCCATCAGGAATTTCTGACCGGGTGATCCACCGATGCCTTTCTGTGGCTACTAAGGCTGACATGGAGCGACTGACAGCCTGGGCTGTTTCCTTGGTGGCTCTAAGGGTTAGGTGTGCAGCGCAATGTAACGCCTTGATGTCGTCAGCCCCAGTGTTAAAACCCGTGTCCAACTCTCGGTGCAGATTGGCCTGGTATGGCTGCAACACACCTATAGTGTGGAGGCAGCCCGCGGCTTGACCTGCTGTTGCGTAAGCCCTGCCTAGAAAAGCCAAGGTGGCTCTCGCAACACCTGGGGAGAGATAGCCAGCTAGTGTCTCTTCAACCCTGGGCATCCCCCCATAGCCGCACTCCTTAAACCCTACTATATTCACATATAGCAAACGCAGGGGAAGGGTATGGGGCACATATGGGGTCTTCCAAGACCTAGACACCTTAGTGTGTAGGCTTGGAAAAAAACGGTAGGCCCCGGGGCGGAGGCTGTGCCGCGGGACGCAGACAACGCTCATCCAGCTTGCTGGGAACGCGTTGCTTCTGCTTCTGCTTCTGGCCAGGCCAAGCTATCTGTAGCTTAGGAAAGGCTTGCAGCACTACCTCCAGGAGCTCCTTGAACAGCATAGACTGTGAGAAGTCCGTGGGCTCACTAGCATTCTAAAACTCTCACTTCTCAGAGAAAGAAATGCGCCGTAAAAAAGGCCCGCCGCAGCGAGAGCTTTCCCCAGAAGGGAGCTCAGCCCAGCAGGGGAGGTTTGGAGGACCCATCCATCTCCATGCTTTCTGCTAGGTCGGCCTGCGAGCCCCACGACCTTCGGCGCCGCTTCGCCTCGTCGAGAATAGGGCCTGAGCCGCGAGGGAGATCACTCTCCTCGAAGAGTGATCTTCAGGAGCGGACCATGCGGATAGCCATGTGGCTACAGCATGGACAATCATCGAGAGAGAGAGAGAGAGCCGATTGAGCATGCTCCAGTCCCAAACAAACAACACAAAGCTCATGTGTGTGTGTCCCTGTAAAAAAATGGAGGCAAAGAGGGACACACATGCAAAAGTTTGTTTGCAGTTTAGCCGTGCTGCACAGATTCACACACAAAGCGCTTACCTGAACAACAGAAGCTAATGTCGCTCCCATCACGCTCCTATTTTGTAGCTTCCTTGGTTTGCGTGACGTCACCCGCCAATGACGTCACGACTGCCTATTGGCCAGATTTTACACGTGATTCAGAGCGTGAACAACGCCCAAAGCGTTTTCGACGCAGCTCAAGTTCCTGAAAGGGAACTGTATATGTGGGTTATTTGTAATATGTAATAACCAGAGGTGGCAAAAGTACACACATCCTTCTTGTAAGTAGAAGTACAGATACTCATGTTTTAAAATACTTCGGTAAAAATTTAAGTAATAACTACACTTTTTTACTCATGTAAATGTAAAGAGGTTTGGGCTCTGACATGTCAGTACCATGCTGTCAGGCTGGTAACAGGACCTTATGTCATATTAATAATTGGGCTGTCAATCGATTAAAATATTTAATCGCGATTAAGCAAATGATTGTCATGAGATAACTCATGATCAATCGCAAACTTCATTGCACATTTTTAGCTGTGCTAAATGTACCTTACATTAATATTTTTACGTTTTTAATACTGCATGGGCATGGACAAATATTGATGCTTTACGGATTTGAATGATTTATTGATATTATCTGTACGATCAAAAAAGACAGAGTAATTTAAGTTCGTTTCAGCGTTATGAGGAAAAAATGCCACAAAATGCGCCGGCATGTTTGTCGACCCCAGCGGGTTAATTGTGTGCATCATTGCGCATTTCGGTGTTGATTTAAAACTTGGCACATCAGTAAAACGAATGTTTACTGATTAAAAATTATTTTTCGGTGGAGTTTTTTTATTTGTAAAAAAAAAGGACGGAGTGAATAAACGTGTTGCGCTGAAGGTTTTAATTTCATCTCTTCTATATTTATTTATTTATATCTGTAATAAAAAATAGTCAAACAAAGAAGTGCTGCATTAATCGCACGTTAATAAAATAAGTGCCATTAAAATTTACTTGCGTTTAGCGTGTTCATTTTGACAGCCCTAATTAATAAATTAATACAAAAGAATTTTACATTTTGTTATCTAATGAATGTATTCAGGCTGAACATGCACCATATAGAACACAAGCAGAGAAAAGATGATGATGATGATCAGGTGAACAGTAATGTCTCTGTTATCAGTCATGTTTATATCGCTGACTCCCTGTCTCATCCACATAGACCCCATACCACTTTTTGCCTTCTGCCTTACACATTGTTAGCATCATAAACTAGCTTACATCTGTGGTGTGTAAGAGCCAGGAGATGATACACCAATGGTAAATTGAAAAAGCCACGCAAAGACAAGAAACAGGTCGATGGGCAAAAGATATTGACCAAATAGAATAAAACTAAAGTAACAAGCCTATTTTGAAAATGTAAGAAGTAGAAAGTACAGATATACGTGTCAAAATGTAATAATTGAAGTAAAAAGTTGTCCGAAAAATAAACAGTGAAGTAAAGTACTGACCACAGAAAAATCCACTTAAGTACAGTAATAAAGTATTTGTACTTCGTTATTTCCCACCTCTCTAACATCATCAGTTATTTCATTTTTATTTTTTTATTTCATTTCATTTTAAATATTTTCAAAATAAACAAAAAAATAAATGCCCGCAACATACACTAACCAGCTTAAGATTATTTTGTGGAAATTCCAAAACATTAAAGTATATATAAGCAGTCAAGTATTTATGCACATAAAATATATGTTTACTGTATCTTTTGGAATGCTGTGGTATAGGAGAAGACTTTGGGATGAACTGTTATTAGAGAATAATCAGCACTGCAGTGAAATCAGTATTCCAGCTTCAATTTGGGCTCACTGTGTGATAGAGGGTGTTGGTGGAAAAAGACGAATTAAAAGAAGCTGATTAAACATTTCTCTTGCTTCTTAATGCATAGACATTAATCAATCTATAAGTAAAGAAGCTGACAATTTCTGCATGAGTAGTCAGCTTGTGCAAGCTTATGGTACAGCTGCATTCTTGTCAGAGAAGCTCTTAATATTCTCGAGCTCTCATTTTCCATGCACTTTTTGGCTATGGTGAGGCACATGATCGATATTTTATGTTGTCAATGATACGTAGCGACACTCTGAATGCTTTTTCATCTGCCTCTGTTTATAACTGGCCAGTGCTCAAATAATTAGCAAGTAGTCATGAGCAAAGAGGTGGAGAAGGTGGATGAGTTCAGGTACCTGGTGTCAACATTGCAAAGTAATAGAGTGTGTGTTAGAGAAGTGAAGAAAAGAGTGCAGACAGGGTGGAGTGGGGGAAGAATAGTGGCAGGAGTGATTTGTGATAGAAGAGTATCTGCAAGAGTTTAGGGGAGAGTTTATAGGACTGTGTTGAGACCAGCTATGTTGTATGGTTTAAAAACAGTAGCATTGAGTAAAAGACAGGAGGTGGAGCTGGAGGTAGCAGAGCTGAAGATGTTGAGGTTTTCGTTGGGAGTGATGAGGATGGACGGGATTAGAAATAAGTTTATTAGAAGGACAGTGCATGTAGGACGCTTTGGTTTGGACATGTGCAGAGGAGGGACATGAGATATATCGGTAGAAGAATGCTGAGGATGGAGCCGCCAGGAAGGAGGAAAAGAGGAAGGACAAGGAGGCGGTTTATGGATGTGGTGAGGGAAGACATGCCGGTAGTGGTTTGAAAGAGGCAGATGTAGAGGACAGGGGATATGGAGACGGATGATCCGCTGTGGTGACCCCTAATAGGAGAAGCCGAAAGAAGAAGAAGAAAATGGACAGCATGCTCTACTTTTTATCAGGAGCTGATATCATTGATCTAAAAGAGTTACTGATCATTTCTGTTTCAGTCATCTGTTTTCACACTTTCATGAGAGACAGGGATTTGTGTTGGACTACTGCAGGGCTAGACGGATCGTATGCCTTCAGTCTGCGCCCATACAATAGAAAAGCGGCACTGTGCTAAAATAACCTTAATATACACCATAACATTAAAAGCACTGACAGGTGACATAAATAAACCTCATCACAATGACACCTGTCAAGGGGTGGGATATTTTAGGCAGCGATTAAACAGTCAGTTCTCCAAAATGATGCATTGGAAGCAGGGAAAATGGGCAGGCATAAGGATCTGAGCAACTTTGACATGGGACAAATTGTGATTTCTTGATGACTGTGTCAGAGCATTGCCAAAACAGATGGTCCTGTGGGGTGTTCTGGGTATGCAGTGGTTAGACCAAGGGTGGTCTAAGGAAAGACAAGCAGTTTATTAGTTACAGGGTCATGTGCACTCAAGGCTCACTGATGTGTGTGGGGAGTAAAGGCTCAATCCATTTTGGCTATGATGTGTCAGACTGGTCAGAGTGCCAATGTTGACTCCTGACAACAAATACATTGGGAACCAGATGATCTTCAGAACTAGACCATTCAGCCTAGTCTAATCACATTTTCTTTTCTTTTATGCCGCTTGCTAGGTGCATATGCATCACTTACCTGGGGAAAAGAAGGCACCTGGGTGCACTATATGAAGAAGGCAAACCAGTGGAGGCAGTTTGATGCTCTGGGCAATGTTCAGCTGCAAAACCTCACGTCATTGCATTCTTGTGGATTTAAAAATGTAATTCTTGGATGTTGCAGACCAAGTACAACACTTCATGGCAACACTATTCCCTAATGGTCTGCTTTAGTATAATGTGTCAGACCGCAAGAATTGTACAGGAATGGTTTGAGGGGCATGACAAAAAGCTCAGGTTGTTCCCTTGGCCCTGTCAAATTCAATAATAAGTCCAAACCCTGAAGGCCCCACCTCACAACTTACCCGACTTAAAGGATTTGCTGTTACAGTGGCACGTACCACTGCTCATCTTGATCTTGTTAAGTCCATGCCTTGACGAGTCAGTTTTGGTGACAAAAGGGGGGCCTGCTTAATATTAGGCAGGTGATTTTTATTGTTATGGCTAATGCCCAAATTAAAGGAAAATCCAAAGACTCTGTTATGCCTTCGGAGGCATTTTTCTGCCTTGATGTGGCTCTCCTTGAAAAATCGCCACTGCAAATCAATACAAAGTTATATTGACTGGTCCCCTTAATCCTTTGATGAAACATTTCTAATTTGAAACATTTCTATTTTGACAACTGCTTTCTCAAAGCATGCACACATGTTAGCAAAAGTATTAATATTACATTTATTACAACATATTATAAAATTGAATCTTCCTTTCAAACGTTGCTGCACAAGCACTCTTTTACTCTTCATATTCTTTTTACATAGTTGAAGAATTACAAGATGGAGAATTACAAAAAAGAATGTTCAACGGTCTCTAAATCAATCAGAACCATTAAGCACACACACACACACACACACACACACACACACACACACACAAACACTGACCGATCCTAACTCGTGATGTTTGACACACTTTACAGTGTACAAAAATGTTAAAAAAGATTTGAAAAAATAGGACCAATCTGTTTTTCGAAAAAAGAAATATATAGTAAATTTCCATAAATGCCAAGGGACAAAATTATAACAGTCAGAAACATCATGAACACTCACCCATTTCCTGATAGAAGTATCCATTCTTGGCCATGACCGAGGAAGGCGCCTCTGTAGATAAAAAAAAAATTGGCATGTGTAATATATATATATTTTTAGGTTAAGTTAAAGATATAATTTATACTGTTATTGTTACACAATATTATATATAAGCATAGTAATAAGTAATTGCATAATAATAATAATCCTAAATATGCACAGGTAGAAATCTGTGATATGACATTACATTTTTTTTTGTAAAGTAACACTTCTACAATTTTACTGTACAAGCAAACGTGCTATAAGACTGAATCTCGGTGTGGCCACACTTAATCACAGCTGTGCTGATGTTCAGCACAACAGCTTGATTTTGAGTGTGATGTTGCTTTTCTATAAGTTTACAAGCAAGTCATTAATGTTGAGTAGCTGACAGTTCAGTCACAATATGACCAGATTTTTTAAATTGTCCAAATCAGTGATCATGCATACTGACTGACTGCTCATAGTAAGAGTAGTGGTGCTTTCAGTATAACAAACCAACATTAATCCAACTCATTTGAATTTTATGCAGTGAACACAACCACGCAAACTGATACCGGTACTGTTTAAATAAATATCAGCACTCTTGTAATGTTGCTTATCCAATAATATTAGTGAGCTTCTCATTTTTACAATTCACACTATTGTTATCTTTACAATTGCAAAGCATTCGATTTTTAATAGACAAAGAATGTCACAGTAAACTTATGATTTTTTTCTTTATTGCCTCTTCAAAAACCCTATTGTATTTGACCCTTAAACCGAAGAACTAGTTTGGTGTGTGGCCTCCTGCCACACAATCTGCTGAATAGCAAATTAGAGGTTTACATCGCTGCATGTGGGCACCCAAACCCACACAGTTACACTCCCCCACGTTATATACACCTGAAACAAGCAGACCTGATGCTAGACTGTAAAAAAGAATACCGCTCTCTCACACACACACACACACATATACAAACAATCCAGTGCATTGAAATGTACATGTACAGACAGACAAACATTTCCACACCTGTGCACTACATTCATTTGGTGCTGCTTAAGGGGATATTTATGAGGCGAAGTCAGCCATGACTGAGGTTTCTCTCCCTCCAGTTTCTAACTCCCTAATTGTCAGGCATGTCTTTTTCCAGCTCCTTCTGCCTCTCTCCATCTAAACAGAAACACACGTTCTCTGAAACATGTTTACCGAGCCTCGACACACGTATCCTGATATAAAACTGTGTATCAAAAACACTTATAGGCGAACACAAATTATTTCGCCATTTCTCTAGTACTGCTGCCGCTCGGGGTTAAGTGCCTCTCGCACAGGCGCAATGCCAGTGTCAAGTGGAAAGGCAAGGGCAATAAAAGCATCATGTCCATGGTCCAAATTCCTTGGAGTTCCAGCATAGTCTTAAACCAGCAACTCCTAATGGCTAACAGCAAACCTCTATCAGGATCATGATGCCTGTGGGAAGACCACCTTTTGGAAGTGCAACCTCAAAAGCCTTTATCTGATAGGCTTACAAGACCACGTCCACACACACACACAGACACACACACACACACACACACACACACAAAAGATACAAACATTAACCTGTGTATTCTCCGTATGAAAACTTCTTTTCTGTTTTTCTTGCTATCTGTTGTGTTTTGACCAAGTCCAACTCAATTCAACGGCATTATTAATTTAAATCCTGCTATTTCTGGCAGAAAGTGCTGTAAACATCACATCATGTCTCCAAGTCTCATTTTGGCAGCTCCTGCCAAAAAGCATCCTTATTACCACTCATACAAAAATGTAAAAAAAAAAAAAACAGAAAAAAATTCTACTACTCCAAGCAATTAAAACACACAAACACATGCATGCATCGACACGGATATATACTTATCAGACCATCGATATAACACTTGTTTATTGATCATGTAGAATCAGTGAACATCCAGCAGTAAAACCAAATAATGAAAAACAAACATCAGGTTCTTTCACAGAATAATTATTTCCCTCAGTGGCATCATGCACACTCTGCAATGTCAGGCTAAAGCAATATGATTGGTGTTTGTGACGATTCAGTCAGTCCGACTAATAAACAATGCCCATCAGTCCATCAAGGTTTATTTTTTTATAAAAATGACACATATACATAACTTTCAAACAGGAAACATGTTCTATAAATGACAGGGCAATGAAAATATTCTTAACTCAAAAGCTGGAAAAGTCTGGTTGTTTAAAAAGTTAATATGTATAGCAATAAAATACAAAATAACAACTCATACACTATAGGGACAAAAGTATTGGGACATTTCCAACCATACAGTATGTGGTTCTTCCCCAACCCATTAGCCCAAAGTTGGAGCCACACAATTGTACAGAATGTCTTTGGATTGGATAGCATTCAAGTTTCTTTTTACTTGAGCTAGGAGACCCAAACTTGCTCCAGCATGACAATGCCACTGTGACACATTGAGAGCTTCATGAAGATATGCTTTACATAGGCTGGAGTAGAAGAGTTTGATTGGCCTTAACCCTACTGAAGGAATGTTAATTGCACCCCAGACCTCCTCACCTCACCTACATCAGTACCTCACTTTTCTAATCCCAGTGTGTGCCCTTTACTAATGAGCACAAATCTCCACAAGCACACTCCAAAATCTAGTGGAACATCTTCCAAAAAGAGAAGAGGTTATTATATCAGCAAATGGAGCCTAAATGTGAAATTGGATGTTCAAAAAACACACACTAATCTTTTTTGTCCACAAACTTCTGTCCATGTAGTGTATTGTCCTAAGATCATTAGGTAATCTTTGTGTCACTCTAGCATGTGATGTGTTTACTGAGTATCTGTTTCTTGCTAAGTTCTGTGACCTTTATTAGCCAAAAAGGCCAGAGAAAAAGTAAACATAGTTCCAAGTGCTGGGATTCACTTTGAGTAAAAGTTATCGTGTAGGAGAACCTGCTCATAGGTCAGACAAGAAGGTCACATCCTCACAGGAGAATGAGTGGACAACCCTGACTCAGGAGCAGAGTGGCATACGAAAGATCCTCGGCATGTGATTTTTCGTGGGCTGAAACTGTGCTGATGTTGGTGTAGCAGTGAAACCGGGGTGAGATGGTCAAAATCAGCTAGAGAGGTGGCATTTTCAAACCTGCTGCAGGTCAATATTACACTAATATCATTACCGTAGAAACATCCTCTAGGTGCCAGTATGAGGCCAAGCTAAATTTTTTACAACCTTACAACCTCATGCTGTGGTTCTATAATTTGTTTGTGTAGGCAGTTGCTCAGAGGTTAGGATATTGGTCTTCTGAAACCACCAAGTTATCAATGCTGGGCCCTTGAGCAAGGCTCTTTAACCTTAACTGCTCTGTGGTATAAATGTTATAATTGTAGGTTTGTTTTGGATTCCGAATGCCGAATTCTGAATAAATGTAAAATGTAATAATTATAAGCTATTTCCTAACACTAACTAAATATGCAGCACTGCTATGATGTCATATATTATGCATAGTGATGCCTAGGGGCAGTGATACGGCACAACACACAAGCAGACATTATCTGTGGTATAAGAAAAATCGCATTGAATTTTTGAATAGTCATTTACTCTGCAAAAACAGATACATGTTATAATTCTTCTCTATAATGTTACTCTATAGTGAAGCCGCTGGGTGCAGCAGCATCACTGTTATTATCACACTGCACAGCACTACACAAAACTGTTTTTGGTCCCAAACCGAAGCCATTTAAAAAACAAAACAAAACAAAAACTGCTCGACAGATTTCACTTGCAGCAGGCTTCTTGCTTAGATAACCAGAAGGTAAACTTTGCTGTCAGACTAAACACACCAAGAAAGGTTTGTCGGTTCGCACAGTCATGTAAACAAAAGTGATAGAAAATGTTCTGTATCTCTCTCTCTCACACACAGACACACACATGAACATACAGAACACACACACACACACACACACACACACACACACACACACACACATAACTTTTAAAATAAAGGATACAGAAATGAAAAAACAAAACCTAAAACTGACAGTTTCACTTTAATGAACACGTGATAAAACGCTCTCATACCTTTCACAGCAGCACATCCATAACGTGATCGAAACTCTTAACGTTATAACAAATGGGATAAAGAGTTGCAAAGGTCAAATTTAAAATCCACAATTTTTAAGCACCTTGTGCTCTTATTTATACATTTATCATACCACATTCATCATACCACAGCACATTTCAATGATCGAATCTGAATGGTTAGAAGGTGTGGTACTGTCCAGCATGGCTCAGAACGTAGTTCTGGCTACAACATAAATTTAATTAATGGATAATATTAATAAGCTCGTTGATTGAGTTGTTGTTTGTACAGTAAATGTTCATACACAGGGGACTTGTATTGTGGACACAAAATGTTCAATGTTAAGATCATTCTCACAGTTTTGTTTCAGCGGCTTCCATTTTGAATTCATGAATTGTCGATCCAATTAATTGAATAATCTACCGTTAAAATAATCAGCTTTTGTAGCACTGAACACGGAGCAATGAAGTTATGTGTGGCCTATATATATATATATATATATGTGTGGCCAATATATGAGTATACAGTGGAACCCACTTATATCGCCCTCGGTTAACTCAACAACCCTATTAAGTCGACGTTTTTGAAGTGGAACCACCTCATTTTCGCTTTGTCTAAGCATTTTTTAATGGTTATGTCGAATTTTTTATGTCGCCGAACCCTGATATCTCGAGCACGAGGGGGGAAAAATTTTGCCATTTAACGTCAGTTATCTCGATCGGCGATGTGCAGCCGCAGAAGAACTCCCGAAAGTGGCAGAAAAATCAAGCCTTACAGATGCTACAGGTGTTGTATTGTATACTGGTGAATCTCTGCTGTTAGTTAGTGCACATATGGCTTTTGTTGTTAAATGTTATGCGATAAACGGGAGGCGAAAGCCGTGCTTGGTAGGAGCACAGCGGCGCTTGGTGGGAGCACGGCGCTTGGTAGGAGCGCGGCGCGGCGCTTGGTAGGAGCGCGGCACGGAACGTGGGATGAGCAGCAAAAGCATAGAATTAACAACGGCAGGATCGGGGGGGAATCCGCAATGCGCATTGGGAAGAAAAGCGCAGCCGTTGAGAGAGTGCCGGTGGAAAGAGACGTACCGGGATACGCATGAGCGATAACAACGACCGCCGTGAACCAACATATACCAACAATAAGGGACGGTGAGAGTGTGGAAGTTTAAATAGGAGCTGGTAATGAGTGATAAACGAGCACCATATGTACGATTGAAGCCGGGAGCTTCAGAGAAAGCGGCCGAGAAAGCACCTGCCACGCCGAAGGGGGCGTGGCAGGTTGATTCCTGACAGTTAACAAACATGTACTGTATGTATTTTTATAGCATGCCTTCATCAAACAAATCGCGGCAACGCTGTTGTGTAAAAAAAAAACTCCAAAAACACGTGCATGCACATTCTCATTTATTAACGCACATCATGTGCATAAAGAAATTTCAAGCACGTTAATATATTGCCGCCATATTGATTTTCGTTTATCTCGATCATCGGTTATCTCAACGCTTTTTGGCAACCCCCTAGGACATCGACATAACCAGATTCCACTGTATATATATATATATATATATATATATATATATATATATATATATATATACATACACGCCTGCACACCTTGGCGGTGCTACAGGTGTATCAGGCCGACCTGCTGCGAGAGCTGGATGTGGGAGACATCTCGGGCGGCCCAGAGGTCCAGGAGCTCCACTGTACGGTGAATTTAGCTTTCAGGGCCATTAAGGAGACCGCTATGGCCATTGGCTGGTCTATGGCCGTCCTAGCCTCCATGGAGAGGCATGTATGGCTTACTTTATCAGATCTTTCCTTTAGGGATAGAGCCATACTGCTGGACGCCCCCTTATGCCAACTGGCCTATTTGGGACTCCGTTAACACAGTAGTCCACCGATTTCAGGGGGCCAAGAAAGCATTCTATTCTCCCACGTCACTCTTATGGGGTTGCTCGGTGGGTGCAGCCCCAAGCACAACCCAGCACCTCTTGTCATCGGGAAGTACAGAAACAGAGCGAAGGCTGAAGAACCGTGAAATAGCAGATCTGATGACTGTCAATTTCAATAAGAGGGCATTGGCCAGAAAGTCCTGACATAAGACGTTCTGGGGATGTTCAGGGCGTGCTGCACTTCATTATACGGTGCCCGCCCCACCCCGGCACCCCCAGGGTCCTGGTTCGCTAACCCTGCCATGCTAAGTGCTACAGTGCACAGCCACCTCCAATGAGCATGATTTCCGCCCGGAGTTGTAGCGGACTTGGAGAACTCGCAGCCTCCTTCAAGGCTCCTAGAGCTGCACCAGGGCGTAGCCCCAGCTCTAGGCATACCAGAGGTCAGTCTCAGGAGACTGATACCTTTACGTGACTTCCTGTGTACTGTATACAGAGGCTACACGATTCAGTTCGGGTCTCGTCAGCCCCGGTTCGACAGGGAATGTCCCACGCTGGTGGGAACCGAAGAAGGCTCTGGTCATGGAACAAGAAGTAGACACTCTTCTGAGGAAGAAGGCCATCGGGTTGGTCCCTCTATCAAACAGAGAGTCTGGGTTCTAGCATCCGGCATCAAGATGTCGTTTTGCTCACATGAGGGAGCTGGGGTTTCGTCTGAACACCGAAAACAGTGTGCTTATTAAAGCGTCATATTGGATTCGGCACTTCAGTGGTGGCTCAGGGTCAATCCCCTCCGTACTATCAAGGTCACGCAGCGAGCCCTTAAATGTTTGGAGAGATCCCGGTTTCCTATCTCAGGGCCCTGTGTTGGGAGTTCCTGGTTGTCACGCAATGCTTACGACGGATGTGTCCCTCACAGATTGGTAAGCGGTCATGAGTGACATGCTGGCATGCCAGATCCTCCTGTGGGCCCAAGGGAAGCTGGGGCTGCATGAGTGCTGCTGATACTGGGGCGCTGCGGTTCATTGAGAAAAAAAATGGCTTCCAACATGTACTATAACTTTCTGAAGTAGAACACGATGCCCTTCCTTTCCAACATAATAATGACCCCAAACACACTGACAGGATGACAACTGCCTTGCTGAGGAAGCTGAAGGTGACGCTTCGACATGTTCACTTGGGGTGTAATCACTTAATTTGGCAATAATGGCTGTATGTGGAGTCATTTTTAGAGGACAGTAAATCTGTACTGTTATACAAGCTGCACATTGACTACTCTAAACTGTATATCCAAGTTGAATTTCTTTAGTATTGTCCCTTCTACTAAATCTACCCCATCCACTAAAATGGTAAATCTTAGGTAAAAAAACAAGCCTGTTCTATACATGTTGCTATAAAAACAGAACTAAAAACAGATTTTTATAGGTATAGTTTTAATAGTATTTATATAAATTTGTATATTGAGTGTTTTACATGAAAATAAAATCAGTGTAGTTACTACAAAACCACCCAGTCATACAATGAAATTTTAAGGGAATATTTTAAATGTTGTTTTTTCCCTAGTGGTATCAAGACTTGTGATTTAGAAATGCACAACAGTGAAAAGAAATTGTCAGTTCAGGAATGTCTGTAGATTTCAGTAAGGTCAAAAAAGTTCAAACAACAAACAGCTTGTCTTGTTAACAAGGTTACCACCATGGTCACACAGGCCTGTGCTTCTGCACATTATTTTTATGTCACTGTTTGTGAAAGTAGGGTAGGAAAACTGAATTCAATCTATGATAATCTTTTGCATTCAACAGAGCACAATGAATTCTATGCTTTTATAAAATATACAAATAAATAAATAAAAATAGGTACATTCAGCATGGCCTAGATTTAGAGAAACAAAAACTCAAGAGTTCCTGTCAGTCTTTCGGTGTACCACTGTCTCTCTCATTCAGAGGAGTGGCAGGGATGCAACGTGTTCTGAATGCGGTATAGGCTAAGGTGTTTAGTGCTGCTGTTTCAACTCACCTATAGACCCTGCAGCCTTCCCTCAGGCCTCGCAAGTAGTCCGCTTACTCTGGCTAAAATAACCTTTCACTGAAAACTGTGCTGCTGCCAAAGGCTCTGTGTATGATTTAATCATCGCTCAAAACTTTTAATCCAAATACTTAGGTAATGAGTGTTGTTTTGATGCCACTGTTCTCGATGTGTACACCGTCATCACTGATCCGAATAATAATAGTAATAATAAAAATATAAAAAAGTGGTGCACAATTAGGTTGGAGGAAGCTGGTACGACGAACTACTGATAAAGGAAGTGCTTTGGCAGCTTCAGCGTTAAATCACCTGGCAGGGATGATCGTGACTGCAGCCATCACGCTTCCTGATCTGGGATTATTGTACAGCAAACGGGCTCTCACTGTACTACACAACAAAATAAACGCGGCAGAGCACGACTTGAATTATTGGGCTCACACAAGACAAAGGCAAAGTTTATACTCAAATACACATACAACACACACAAAGCACAAAGCACACACACACACACACACACACACACACACACACACACACACACACACACAAAAGTAATCAGAATTAATTCATCTTCATCATTGTACTTCAAGGATATTTATAATACAATCAGACACAGATAAGCTACCTCTTTCTTTCCTGTTCCAGATTTTTCGATGTATTGTTTAGTCACATACACAGTAAACAGCGCAGACACTCCATGATCAAAGCCAGAGCAGAAGTGAGAGAGAGAGAGAGAGAGAGAGAGAGAGAAAGAGAGAGAGAGAGTGATTGAGAGCGAGAGCGTGCGACAGAGAGAGAGAGAAAAAAAGAAGAGAGTCTCTGACTGCATTGTAAATTCTACTCAAGTCAAAATTGATGCAAAAGCATTTCTTTCACAGTAGAGGAAAGTGATGTCTTTATATTTGGATGGATAGCAATATCTGTGTGTGGGGGGGGAATACTACAGCCATATTTGACTAAACTGTGCACTTTGTGTTTTTTTGCAGGGGCTGAGGGCAGGTATAGTAGGGATGCCTTTTGTGCTGCATTACTCATAGAGGACAAGCTTGTTTCACAAACAGGAAGTAAGAACTCGCAATGCAGATTAGTTTGCGTGCGTGTGTGTGTATGTGTGTGGTATGGGTGCAGTGTTTTTCAAGTCAAGTCAAGTGGCTTCGAAATTCTCACCTATGTTAAACACAGTCATGCAAAAATCATGGAATACATGTGTTCCATGATTTTTGCATGACTGTGTTTAACATAGGTGAGAATTTCGAAGTAAAAACTAAGGGAAACGAAAAAGGGGACAATGAGAGAGAAACTTAAAGGACCTCGGGTTTAACCCAGTTACCCCCTCATTGAGCAATAGTCATATGTGTGGTTTGTATGCTTCTAAACCACAAGTCCATTTGCATATCTTTTGATGCTCTGTTTCCTCCTGCAGACTGAAAATGAAAACTGAGCTGAAATGAGAAGCACCAAATGCAAAATGTCTCTGCCTCATAATCTCGCTCTGCATCTCCGACAGAACTGAACATACGAGATGAGCACAGGAGGGCCAGGCGAGAAGAACCACACACACTCTCTCTGTCTATGGCAATAATAATGAAAATTTACAGCTCCGGGCTTAACGTTCACGAATGAGAAACAAGAGAGGAAAAGACAAAGAGAATGAGAGAATGACAGGGCTAAGGGCAGAATGCGCAGCTGGAGTTATGTACAAGCATTTGTGCACTTAACAGTTTTCAGTCTAACTATCATCTCTCCATCTCTCTCTCTCTCTCTCTCTCTCCCCTCATTAGAGATGTGCAGGTTCTATGCAGCTGCTCTGAAAATAAAGACATGCCAGAATAAACAGTGTGCACAAATGCTGCAGCTCTGTTATTGTATAAATCACCATTAAAACTGCATTATGAACTTGTTTGTGGAATACATACCGCAAAAAAAACACATAAAGTATATTACACATAGACCTTAAGAATATTTATTGCTGAAGGATTTGCAAATTAAAAACTCACACTGTCTCATTTTAAGTATCCTCCTCCATAACCCTGAGCAGGATAAAAGTAAGTTGCTCAGATGAAAAGATGAACAAATTAATTTTGTCTCAAACTTTCTTTTCAGTTTTTTTTATTCCTATTTTCTTCCCATTCTCGGTTGGCCAATTCCCGCCCACTAGTTCAACTGCTACCCCACTGAAACAGTTGCAGAGGGTGGGGCAAACATGTGCTTCCTCTAAACACAACCTCCACAACTGTTGCTGTTCTCTTCATCACCCGGGGGAGGAAAGTGCAACCTGCCCTCATATGCATACCTGAAATCGCAGATGGCCATTGACTAGTGTCACTCTGAATGATAGGAGAGAGAAAATGATGGCACCCCTCCCTCCCTGAGAGAACCATCAGTTTTGCTTTTCTTGACAAATGGTTGTTGCTTTACTGAGATTCAAACTTGCAAACTCCCGAAGATGGTTTTCTGTCGTGCCATTTATCTGCTTTTAAAGTTAAAAGGTAGCTTTTACCCAAAAACGCAATTGACACAACTGGCAACCTTAATGTACTGGTTTTCTGTACTTACAGTATTGATTTGAATAATTAATCTGAGACCGCCCCAAAAAAAGAATCTCTCCAGATCAGTCTTCCTCTTTGGCCACACTGGTTTACAGTGTGGTTTAGGTCAGGGGACTTTTATGGCCATGTCAAAAGTTTAACTCTGTAACCAGTGAATAATTTTTGTATAGATTTGGATGCAAGGTTTAGATCAATTGCCTGATGGAGCACCTCTTTTCCGAAGCAGCCACATTTTGATTAAAAAATGCTGGTACTTCATGCAGTTCATAATAGCACGTATCCTAAGTATGGGTTAAAAGCATCCTTGTATCTTTCTTTACACCAAACCTAGCCAAACACCAAGTGTTCGCTGCCTAAAGGCTCTACTTTTTGCCTCTTCTGACCATCCAACCCGGTTCCAGTCAAAGTTCCATTAGCATCTTGTGAACTTAATTTGTGGTTAGATGAAAGAAAAGTCTTTCTTCTAGAACACAATCCAAACAGTTTGTTGGCACTGAGGTGGCATGTAATTGAAGATTTGGAGATTTGATGAAGCCAAAATGTCTTCTGCAAATCCCCAACTGTGACCCTTGCAGCGATTTTTGCCTCATTAACCACCCTCTTCAATGTGCAGTGCAAAAAAAAAAAAAAAAACACTTGCATACTCTTTCAGGCAGGTTCATTATGGCTCTTGTTTTAAACTTAATTCACAGTGAATATGGGCATTTCACACATGTAGCTTTTTTTAATAGCCATTGCCTGATGTATGAACATCAATACACTTTATTATATAAGCTTCCAATGTTTTTAAATGAACAACTGTTTCTAAGCCCATTAACTGCAAAGTCTTGAGTCAAGTCAAGAAGTTTTTATTGTCATTTCAACCACATATAGCTGACGCAGTACACAGTGAAACGAGACAACGTTTCTCCTAAACCCTGGTGCTACATCACACAATACAGATCTACATACTTTAGTCCTTAGCTCTGTGTACTGTAAGTTGTCCTTGCCACATAAAGTGCATCGTGTGCAACCTCGTTTACTAGTTGACTATCGTTTTGGTCCCAAACCTCCTGGATTTTAGTTTCCAAGCTGTCCAAAGATCTTTTACCAAAAGAGAAACCCTATTCAACAGCATCTGACTCTGATTCTTTATTGCCAAGCAAACCAAAAAGCCATTTAGGATACCAGAGGGAGCCATTTTCTATAAGTGAGCTTTTGCCTGACCTACTGTAGTGCTATTCAAAAAGTCCTGATTGAAAGGTTTGCTGTACCTATGCAGTGATTTAGGAAATGATGTGAACTCCCATGTCTGATTTCCTAAAGATTTTCTTGTGTACAAGATCAAGTCCTTCAACCATCTTTAATTGATTACATGTTGGATTAATCTATATACAGTAAAAATATAGAATATAAGAATATATAAGACTGGATATTTAGTTTTGCTCATCTTTTTTTTGTTTGCACACTATATATATATATATATATATATATATATATATATATATATATATATATATACTTGCAGACAACTTATTATTGTGATTAAATCTTTTATTATATTTTATCTTATTTTGTCAAGTATGAATAACACAACACTTAATCTGTCCTGTTTACTTTCCTAACGTTCCTCGTAACCTTTCTTTGACATGCAGTCATAAGCAAGAACTCACAACCATCAAATACGACTTGTAAAATGACATTTTCAATGGTCTTCACAACAATTTTGACCATATTGTGTTATATTTATTGCTTTAGAACATCACAAAGCAATTTCACTCTTTTATAATATGCCCAGTGGGAAACCCGCAGGAGGGAACTGGTGCACTGGTAATTTTATTTTTAACTTAAAAGCACCAACAAACAACAAACTATACATTTAATTCTAAATCCACACTTTTAAATGAGGGCTATTGCTTTCAATTCATCAGATCCATGACTCCTTGATTTTAGAACACATGAATTGACCTTCATATTTATCTTGCTCACTCTCTGTGGAAAAACATGTTTATTTCTACCCTAACTAGAGCTGCTTCTGGTTCTATGCAGTCTGACTAGCTTCCTGATGCAGAGAGAGTTAAAAAAGAAAGCACACAAACATGTTATAGTGGTCTAGAGCCTTGCTGTGCTTCATAAAAGTAGATGAGGCCAGTTCCCTGTCCAATAAATGCCTTAGCCTAGTAGTTGAAAAATCAGGTAATAACTCAAACCTGATGAAACATTTGATTAAACATGGTATTAATTTCCGTCAAGAAAATTGCAGGAGTTTTTTACTGCACGGAAAGCAGTATTGCTCCTTCGTTACTGAAGACTAGAGAGTCTGAGGTAAACAGCTGAATGCAGACACGAAAGGTTTCAGTGATGAAATATCAGTTAGTAAGTTAGCAGTTTACAGATCAGCTTTGCAGCTTGCAAGACAAATTGAACATCTATATTTGCCAGTGAACAAACATGACTGGATTCAGCTGTTAGTAACCAAACTAGGAATTATTAGATCTCTGCTGTTATAATCATAATAGCTGTATAGGCTACATGATTGGCAGCAGTTAAAATAATTTTAGTTTATTGCCAGAATTTAAACAAAGGTATCAAAGCTATCACCACTTCAGGTTGCACCATGTGTTCCCTCCATTTTCACCCCGATTTGGTCACCTGCCAATTCACAACCACTAGCCAGCTCTCCCCTATTATATGACAGCTTCCAAACGGGTGGGTGAAGGCTAACACATGCTCCCTCTGAGACATGTGAAGCCAGCCAAGTGCATCTTTTCGAACTGCTGCTCATGCTGCATCAGAATGCTTTTCTTTTCTTTTACAGGCTGCACAGTCATTAAATTATAAATACTGTATCCTAGTCAGAAGTGTGCAGAAGTCAAGTCCCAAGTAAAATACTAAACTTTAACTTACACTATATGGTCAAAAGTTGACACCTGACTAACATACCCATTATGTATCCCATTTCAGCCTTGTGCAGGTCTACAATGTTGCCCCTGATGTCCTTTGACAGCTCTTTGGTCTTGCCCATGGTTGTCGAAAAGTTTGAATGGAAGAGGCTGATTGTGTGATGGGTGTCTTTCACTCGATCAAATACAAATTAATTTATATATAATATTAGTTTATAATTTTTCTCTGTTAAAATAAACCTACCATTAACATTTAAGACTGTTCATTTCTTTGTAAGGGGATAAATTTACTAAATCAGCAGGTGATCAAATAATTATTTTCCCACTGTGTGTGTGTATATAAATATATATATATATATATATATATATATATATATATATATATATATATATATATATATATATATATATCACCTAAGCATTTCATTATACAAACTGTCATTAACTTCTGTATATATGACAACTAAACTTGAAACTCTTTTTTTCTTCGATTGTGTAATTAAGGACTCGAATCAGTTGCCTACATTTCATTTTATAGCAATACAATGTCTTCGTTATGTAGTTATTATGTAACTACTTTTGCTAACATAAACGAACACTTCGAATGCTTCAGGCAGTGTGAGACATTTCAGTACATTCTCGGGGTAATGACTACACAGATTACTTCATAGAAGTATTGTATTGCAACATAACACAAGTAGATTACACAACAGCTTAAAGCAAATCAAATAAGTACTATCTGCAGAGCTGTGTGGGTTTTTTTCCCTGGCCATTAGGTATTAAGCTCTGTCTTAACAAATAAGTTAATCCCCTCTCTGCACATGGACATTGTCCTACAGACTTGGAGCAGCAAAGGCAAAAAGCTACAGTACATATGGCCTCCAGTTCTAAACATGCATACACCAAATGAAAAATGCCTTTTATATAAGATATTTATGGCTGTGATGTCAACACTCTATATAGGAAGCGAAACATATGGATGTAATGCAGATGAAAGCTGTGTCACCAGTGCAACCGCTACATTATGGTTTTCTGTGTCTGCTCGTGTGGAGATGCTCGAGCCTTCATGTGACTGTGAGCATAAAAGAGAGCTAGAGACAGCGAAAGTATGGGAGTAGAGCATGATGTTTCAGCTCTTGTCTAACAGCCTGTAGCAAAAGACCTTCAGCACACATGCAACACCTCTTTATTGCACAGCAGAGCACAGAGAGCAGCAGATAGGAAGGTAGTCCCCACTTCAACTGTCACTGGCAGCAGTAGAGAGAGAGAGAGACAGAGACAGAGAGAGTGAAAGAGAGAGAAAGAGAGAGAGAGAGAGAGAGAGAGAGAGAGAGAGAGAGAGAGAGAGAGAGAGAGAGAGAGAGAGAGAGGATACAGCAGAGGAAAGAGAGTTCGTTGTCTGAATCTGCCTGGAGGTTTTTTGGCACCATCCCCCCTGACTCTGTGAATTTTTAATGAGAAAGGGAATTCCTTCTGATGACCAGTAATGACACACTTACACACATGCAGGTTGTTATGGCAGTAACAGGAAGCTCTAATGAGGACCTGCGATCTCTAGAAGGTTCTCTCCAACAGACCTTTACAGACAAAATCTAGTTCTGAAGTGTCGATTGTGCCGTTATTCCGATTTATATAAAAGGCGTAAATGTAAATATTAAGTGGTGCTAATCCTCTACTGTAATAACAGACAGACAATGAATAAACACGGTCCAACTTACACCAGAGCTGCATGAATTGGACGATAACTGCGCTACATTCTTTGGTAGTTTGTAAAGCAGCCTGCTCAGGAGGTTGCAAATGTGGTTTACATCGTCTACTTACAAGTTTCACAAAGTACCGCACACAATTCAAAACAGGCCCTGTTTCTGCCTGAACTGTGAGAATAGCTGCAGTACATGTAGTACGTAGGACTGAAGAGACATTCCAGACGATGGTAAAGCTTTTCTCCAGAATAAAAAAATAAATAAAAAATCTGAAATTTAGCCATGGCCTATGCGTTATAATAATGTGAAATATGATTGTAATAATATATGCTATATATATATGAATTAGTATATGCAAATAGAGCTGGCTCATCCTGATATTGCTTCCAAGTGGTTCCTCACTTTCTTCCACTGTGCTCTATCAGTCTGACAGTAACACTGTCACTGCACGACCTTGAGCATGATCTGCACATACCTGAACCGCTTACTGACACAACACAGGCATATATGAGAGTGTGGCTCTTTTTACAATCATTTCTGTACACTCTTTCGTGTGTCATTTGCTCTCTGAAATCAGAAAACACTACAGCAAAAAAAAAAAAAGACAAACAAAAAAGGCTGCAGCTAGAAAAAAAATCTGATAATTACACCGCATAGTTCTTTCTCTAAGCAAAATCAAGAATGCCTCCTTTGGCTGTATGATGTCCTCGTGCACACAACAGAGACTCTGAGAGTACAGTAAAAGACTCATTCCAGTCACTGCAGTCCCAACATGTCTGAACGCGACAGCCGTCTTTAATCAAACAGTGCCGGAAAAAAACGCAGGAACACTGTGTGGACACTGTCGTCCTGCGTATCGAGGGGATACAGATCTCCCTTTCCTTTCACACGCCGTCGTTTAATCTCTTTCTCTCTATCTTTCTGTCTCACTCTCTTGCTCTTGGCTCGTGCTGCTCTGGTTTCAAGTGCACTCTGCTGGGGGATTCCTGCTAATTGCTTGCACATTTGAATCTTCCTCTATTAAAGCCAGGTCACCATTCCTTTTCCCATTCACAGTATTTGCCACGAGACAGAGAATGACAGAAAAGCATAACTGTATGGTTATGTATGTGACGAATACAAATTGAATTTGAATTTGAAAAAGTGAGATGGACAACACTTTGGAACAATACGAGAGCTGTGTGCAAGAAATTGGTGCTCTGAAACGCAGATTTGCAATACTTTGAGACGGCACAAGGGAGGGAAACAGGCCAAGTGTAAATGAACACAATCTAATTACAGCTAATAAAATGCTGGTCTCAATTTCCACAATAAGCCTGTATGGGTGAGTGTGATTGTACGAGCCTATGTGGATGTACGCATGTGCTTGTATATAAATGTGTACGCAGTGTGTGTACTCGTTGTGAGGTTTCTCTTCACACACTCGCTTGCTTCGCAATCAAAGGTCGGAATTTAACAACACTGGCATCCTCTGACATCTTGAAGCAATCTTAACCTTGCTGGGGGGTGGTTATACGCCTAAGTGTGTATTTTTGCATGTATGTGCACGTGTGTAAAGGAAGTTTATGTCATGCAGTATTAGGGATGGAGAAGAAAATGCTGGCATATAAAAAAAATAAAAATGCAGTAAATAAATGAGCAGTACATTTGAGATGATTTCTGCATGCTATATTTGCTCTATTACAAAGACGCAATGGCGCGTTTATCTGCTTTATCTATTTTTGATGGCTAGTGCATTCCTTTGTGTGATAGTCAACCCCCCGCCCCCCCATCCTTAACCACCACCACTACCACCACCACAGCCGCCATCATCCATCTCACCCCAAAGTACACACACAGTTCTTTCTCTATCTCATCATTTTAACACTTTTGGAATAAAAAGCTTGGAACTACATTCAAAGCAATGCAGTAAAGCACAAGTAATTAACAGATGCAGATAAATCAAGCCCTGTGTGAACCAAATGGTTTGTCAAGGCAGTTCCTAAATTTTTAGGGCATGGCTACATTGGTGATCCACTATAGAATGCCTAAATCTAATTTCTTCTACAGTGTGCCATTTACACTATTGACTATTAACTACAGGGTCACGGCCCCAAATTTTGTTACAGCAGTTACCTACTTGGTGACCACTTCACTAATCACACACACACACACACACACACACACACACACACACACACACATAGATAAAGCTTTCTAGAAAGACGATAGCTATTTATACTGCACCATCTGTGTCTACAAACGAGAAGTGTAAGTTTAATGAGAAAATGCTAAATAAAGGAATCCAGAGACAGACCTTTCAGATTGGTGTAATAAAAGACGAATGGGTGATCATGTTGCTTGTTAGAGAAAGGCAGTCATAAAAGCAGGGGACATTCCTCATTACATGAGCCTTCATGCATGCTAAAACATTAATCTCGTAATCCCGTTCTCCTCCGCCATAATGCTGCTCTGAAACTCACTTTCATCATGCATCATCTTGCCTCATCCCCCATGTACAGTCAAGAGTCAAGGACAGAGGCGAATTTGATTTCCAATAGCTAGGCCATTAAATCTACACACCTTACGCAACATGTGTGTATTTGTGTGGGGGTTTTTTTTTTTTTTGGGGGGTGGAGGCATGGCAAAATGCAAACTCATTTTTGAACAAATAGCAAGTGTACCAACAGACAATCAAACCGGTGAGTTGATAAAAAAAACAAAAAAAACCTTGCCACCTAATTTGCCTCATCTAAAAATACATTATACAGGCAAATCATCACAGGCTTTCAATCACAAGTTTACTCTGCTTGTTCATCATTAACACATAATAAAATTGATGGAGACATTAGCTGCTCTTCACTTTCTGTTGAACCTGTGAGCATTACATGCAAAGTATTGTTTGTGTATGTGTGTGTGTGTGTGTGTGTGTGTGTGTGTATATATATATATATATATATATATATATATATATATATATATATATATATATATGCCTGCAGACTGTGTGTGTTTATTCTGAGACAAAACGAGTGTGTGTGTGTGTGTGTGTGTGTGTGTGTGTGTATACACTATGTTCCCATTCCGATGATTTTAAGAACAGATGAGTGTGCTTTTAAGGAAAGGTGAATGTTGGAGGTGTGTTTATTAAAATAAGACTGTATGTGTGTGTGTGTGTGTGTGTGTGTGTGTGTCTGATGCAGGATGAATAAGAGTGAACAGCAGCATCCCAAATACAAAAAAGCTCTAGTGTCCCAGAGCATCGTCCTGCTCTACAGGTATTTCATAGCAAGCTGTATCTGTCCTTCTCTTTCTCCACCTCGCACCACTGTTTGTGTGCACACTAGAACGTGTTAGTGCGAATGTGTGCGTATTTAGTTCTTGCATTTGTGGTTCTATGGAAGGGCATGATATTGTTTTTTAATTTTTTTTCCCTCCTTGTTTGTTCGGCAAAGATTAACGACATAAAAAACATTTACGGCACATTCCAGAAGACCAGCCCGAAAAGCCTGTCTGCATTCCAGTGTAACGCACCCCAAAAAAACAGCACCAGATCTCGGGAAAAACACTCCGCAGACCTGCAGGATTCAGCCAGAAGAAAACTTAAAGCAACACACGCTTACACTCACAAACACAGATACACACTGCTTGTATGCAGCACATTTTTTTTGCAAACAAAATTTTGGGGTTAAGGGACCCCTTTGGATGCATTGTCGTGACAGTGCTGAAGCATGCATGCATAGATGTGTGTGTGTGTGTGTGTGTGTGTGTGTGTGTGTGTGTGTGTGTGTGCCTGTGCATGTGTACATGTGTATGTTTAACTGCATGTGGGGTTCTTACCGGACGGCACAAAATGAAGAACTTTGTTGGGTTCCATGGTTTCTTTCTCAACCCATCATTTTCCCGTAGTCCAGTCACTAATCAGGGGAAGATCACCTATGCTCTGCTCTCCTCCTCTCTCTCCTCCTGTCTTCCCCTCTACCTCTCTCTCTCCCTCTCACTCTCTCGCTCCCTCTCAGACAGATTCAGTGAGTCAGCCTCGCTCTGCCTCGGCACAGCTGTGACTCTGGGTCCTAAAGCCTGCCCCTCGGTTTCCCGCTGTCTCTCTATCTACCTGCTGCCTGCAGTCATAAGTCAGAACTGTATTATACTCCATATTGGGATATTTGTGTGTGTGTATGTTGGTGTATGTTTGTGTGTGCGTGCTGGGAGTGAAGTCCTATTATGAGCATGAGTGTAATGTAGATGAAATGCAGGGCAGTAATCGGTATAAGAATAAGCAATAATACAAATGACCTGAACCACACACTATATGTCGTGCAGCGCTTAGCTTTTTTTGAGAACATCTGAATTGACCAACTTCGGCATGTCAGTGTGTATTAAAATAATATTATAATATTGTATGATGTGGTTAGTTTATTCATGAAAATTCAATTCATCAGCATTAAATTGCAGCTATACTCAATATTTGAGTCGGGACAAAATTTCTTGGCTGGATATCAGGAATTTTTCTGATCACTGGACATTGGAGAACGAATTTGCTATTATTTGGTTAAAAGTCTGAAAGTGCTTCTTTGACATGGCTGAATCGTTAGCAATTGTTTTTGTTTTTTCCTCGACAGCAGGACAGGGAGAATTTGCAGGGTCTGGTTTTTATTTGCCCATAATACGAGGCTTATAAAAAGAGTCTCACAGTCTCACTCGAATTCTCCGCTCTGCCCATTTAGTTGGCATCAACAGATCTTTCCACAACACACACCTGTTGGCTGCAAAAGAGATTTTTAGAAGCGTACACATGGAAGTGAGTGAGTGTGATGAGTGTATACACTGGGTGGCGAAGGATGTTGATCGTTTTACACATGACTGTGAGTGTTTATATAAGAATCACTTTGTTGGTTTGGCATTGCTTTGCTGGGAAGCTACAGCTCATGTGTTGCATGTAAAAAAAAAAAAACAACTGCAATATAATTAGTCAATAAACCACAACTAAGACATTATTGTCATGAAACTGATTGTGCACGTGGCCAAAAGTTTGTGGACAGCCGATCTTTTACGATCGAATGTGCTTTTTGAACATACCGTTCCAAATTTAGTCTCAGCTTTGCAGTTATAATAACCTCCACACTTCTGAGAAGGCTTAAGTGAGGTCAGGCAGTGATGCCCACATTCAAATGAATCACATATGTTTTCACTGGGGCTGAGGTCAGGGCACTGAGTGGGACGCCCGCTTTTTTGTGTGTGTGTTTCTGACAGTTTGCTGAAGATCCAAATGGTCAGGTGTCCTCATACATTTGGCCATATACCATATAGCCAGACAGACAAGAAGCTTCTCTGCTAATTTACACAAACAACAGCCAACACTGCACCATTGAGTGATGTCTACGTTTGTAGATGTATAATATTACGTAACTGTCTTCCTTCCTGTAGTTTGAGCCAGAAAGTGTCTACTACAATTAAACAATCTCGCCTGAATGGAAACACTTCTAAAAAAAATAAATAAATCTAAGAAGTAAGCTGCATAGTGTAGGTCTTAAAAATATTTACTTCAAGGTCTTGCGACTACATTTCTGCTAACTTTTTAAGACTCACAGCAGAGCGAGGGTGCACTAAGGTTTCTGGAATATAAATATAAAAAGTCGTGGTGCAAGTACAGGATGCCAGAGGTGCTCTGAGAGAAAACCCACCCTACAATTTGACCTTGCCATTGTCTGTGAGTTGGACAGAATTGTCCAAAGGAATTGTTTGAGCTCTAAAAATGGTGCACCATGTTTTTAAAAAATACATCCACTCTTAGAGGTTTAGCATGATGTACTGCCACCTAGTGATGCTTCCTATATTATACAAACCCAAAAAAGGAGTACTGTTCAAGATGAACAATTCTCAGTTATGTATCTCACTTCTAAAAGTACAAACCTATATATGTACTAGTTCCTCTTTTTTTTATGTGTCACTTATTTTTTATTGGGTCACTGCAGTGTTTGTCTTCTGACCTCACCACATGCAAGTGCTAGACAACTACAGCTTAAAAGGCAATGTTTATGATTCTATTCACTTAAGGGATGTATCTGTAACGAATGCTGACAGTGTTAGATTGGGCCAAAAAGAGCAACACCAAAATTTTATCAGTCAATTCCACGTGTTTCCGTTCATTTTAAGTCTCCTTTTCCTACTCAAAAACAACACACATTTACCTAAATTTTCTGAATGTCTTTTTTTCATTTTCTTGTGGTCTCTCTCTTTCTCTCTCTCTCTCTCTCACACACACACACACACACACACACACACACACACACACACACACACACACATTATACAGCTGCAGGAAAAGACAGCAGAGTTACTGAACAACAGAGGGTGGACCTTCCTTCCCTTGGATGCTCACCTCCAAGTTAGATGTCAGTGTGTCTGTATGTGTGTGAGGCGTTGTGGTTTCAGAACAGCTGAATAGATTGCAATGCATCCCTGAGTCTAACATGAGCAGTGGTGACTGCCAACCGTATTCACAATTCATCACAATTTCAAAGCAGAATAATTTATTGTTTCCTTGCCAACTGCTGACAAAAATTTTGGCTTGGTTTCTTTTAATACAGGATCTTCTAAAGCATGTGCCAGGGCACATATTTAAAATGTTTTAACTCCAAGGCCAGGACAGAATGTGAGCGCAAGTAATAACTTTTTTTTGTTGTGTCTATAAGCATCTTTCAGGAGTTATTTGGTCATTTATGTCTGATGGGTACAATCAGAAATTGTACAATGTCCACTTGAACTTTTCATTACATATGATTGGAAGGAGTAATTTCAGTTACACTTTACTAACAGATTTGCTACCTCGAATTCAGGCTGTGCTGTATAACACCATATATATATATATATATATATATATATATATATATATATATATATATATATATATATATATATATATATACAGTGAGGAAAATAAGTATTTGAACACCCTGCTATTTTGCAAGTTCTCCCACTTAGAAATCATGGAGGGGTCTGAAATTGTCATCGTAGGTACATGTTCACTGTGAGAGACATAATCTAAAAAAAAAATCCAGAAATCACAATGTATGATTTTTTTAACTATTTATTTGTATGATACAGCTGTAGTTTTTCACCAGGTTTGCACACACTGCAGGAGGGATTTTGGCCCACTCCTCGACACAGATCTTCTCTAGATCAGTCAGGTTTCTGGCCTGTCACTAAGAAACACGGAGTTTGAGCTCCCTCCAAAGATTCTCTATTGGGTTTAGGTCTGGAGACTGGCTAGGCCATGCCAGAACCTTGATATGCTTCTTACAGAGCCACTCCTTGGTTATCCTGGCTGTGTGCTTTGGGTCATTGTCATGTTGGAAGACCCAGCCTCGACCCATCTTCAATGCTCTAACTGAGGGAAGGAGGTTGTTCCCCAAAATCTTGCAATACATGGCCCCGGTCATCCTCTCTTAATACAGTGCAGTCGCCCTGTCCCATGTGTAGAAAAACACCCCCAAAGCATGATGCTACCACCCCCATGCTTCACAGTAGGGATGGTGTTCTTGGGATGGTACTCATCATTCTTCTTCCTCCAAACACCTTTAGTGGAATTGACCCAAAAGTTCTATTTTGGTCTCATCTGACCACATGACTTTCTCCCATGACTCCTCTGGATCATCCAAATGGTCATTGGCAAACTTAAGACGTGCCTGGACATGTGCTGGTTTAAGCAGGGGAACCTTCCGTGCCATGCATGATTTCAAACCATGACGTCTTAGTGTATTACCAACAGTAACCTTGGAAACGGTGGTCCCAGCTCTTTTCAGGTCATTGACCAGCTCCTCCTGTGTAGTTCTGGTCTGATTTCTCACCTTTCTTAGGATCATTGAGACCCCCACGAGGTGAGATCTTGCATGGAGCCCCAGTCCGAGGGAGATTGACAGTCATGTTTAGCTTCTTCCATTTTCTAATGATTGCTCCAACAGTGGACCTTTTTTCACCAAGCTGCTTGGCAATTTCCCCGTAGCCCTTTCCAGCCTTGTGGAGGTGTACAATTTTGTCTCTAGTGTCTTTGGACAGCTCTTTGGTCTTGGCCATGTTAGTAGTTGGATTCTTACTGATTGTATGGGGTGGACAGATGTCTTTATGCAGCTAACGACCTCAAACAGGTGCATCTAATTTAGGATAATAAATGTAGTGGAGGTGGACATTTTAAAGGCAGACTAACAGGTCTTTTGAGGGTCAGAATTCTAGCTGATAGACAGGTGTTCAAATACTTATTTGCAGCTGTATCATACAAATAAATAGTTTTAAAATTATACATTGTGATTTCTGGATTTTTTTTTTTTAGATTATGTCTCTCACAGTGGACATGCACCTACGATGACAATTTCAGACCCCTCCATGATTTCTAAGTGGGAGAACTTGCAAAATAGCAGGGTGTTCAAATACTTATTTTCCTCACTGTATATATATTCTTATATATCAACAGTGATTTACCAAATATTACAATTGACCAAAACATCACAGTTTTTATTTATTTATATTAACATTTAATGATATGGAAGCTCATTTACTGCATAAATTAGATAGATAACAACAATCTCTTTTGAAGAATACTACATATAAAACACTATCAATGCAGACGACCATACTCATAAGAACCCATGAACCACAATCTCTCTTGTCCAGAACACTCTAAGATACAAGAAAACGACTTACAATGTGCTGATGCCTGAAAGTTACCCTAATAGAAAACCACTATATCAATTTTTTTTAACACATTTTGTAACCTGTTTATTGGTAGCCTTGGATTATGAGGCGCATCCACCATTTTTCCAAGTCCTTTGAATGAGCTGTTGCCATAGTAACAATAACCTATTAGAACTAGCCCATTAATATAGACCTGTGAGTTATATGAGTTCCTTGCTGTTATAGAAAATGAATTAACACTTTCTGTTTGGAGAATTTCAACCTTGCTGTGTGGTATATCATCTGTGTATATAATTGTAAAATCACGCTGCTAAGGGTTGCCTGCACTCTTAAAACGTAATCTCAGCCAGCCTAAACCTCATCTCTTTTATACGACGAGGTGAAAAACATGTTCGGTGTTGAATCGTCATCAGGCAATAAAATACAATGTGCAGTGCAAATCAAAATTGCGGAAAGAAGCTTATATTGTTTCCCACATTTACTTCAAATCAAATTGTTTTGTATAGCGTACCATGCTGATCACTTTAGTATCTAAAGTACTCACTGAGTTATGTAAAATGAGTAAATGATACAACATTTCAATTTTGGAACTA
The DNA here is from genome assembly GCF_014805685.1 of Silurus meridionalis. NCBI lineage: Eukaryota > Metazoa > Chordata > Actinopteri > Siluriformes > Siluridae > Silurus > Silurus meridionalis. The sequence goes on from NC_060885.1 coordinate 21,153,111, forward strand.
GTATAGTAAGATGAAAATTTCTGTCTGATCCCCAGCTCACTTTAAGAGATCAGGTTATCAAACTGGTGAGAGATACAATCCTATGATGGGAACTATGCAAGCTTGTCAGAGAGCCAGAATGCTGCCAGAAATCTAAACATCATGAGTACAGGCACTGGTGAAATGGTGAAGTCCAGCCATCAATGTACAAAATAATTCGGCAATGACCTTGCAATAATTATTTAGCAAGGTAAAGCTGAATGGTCAAAGTGTAAAGCCAAAATTTAAATCGAAGTATACTGATGACAGCCAGCCGATGAGTCTAAGACGTGAAGGGGAAGGGGAAGGACGTGCAGCTCAACAGGATACTGTATCGTGTAGGTCCAAAAACCAGACTATTGTCACCTCAAGCACTAAAATACAGGGAAAGGGGTGCAATTGCAGTACAATGCCATACAATGTCAGGAATGTCAAAAGGCTCAATAGGTAGCATATTGACCAAAAAACCTTTCTTAGAGCGAGCAGTTGGCAAGTACTGTGAAGTTAATATTTTCATTGGTGGAGTTCCAGTTAGATGTCTTATAAACACAGGAAGCAATATAAGTACCCTAACAGAATGGTACTTTTGTAAAAAAAAAAAAAAAACTTTATGGGGAAGACTCTGTAGAGGGAAGCCTTCCATCATGTACAGGAAATTGAACTGGTCAATGACAACTGCCAGCATAATAGAAAGCATAAAACACATGCCCACATCCTCTGTAGTCACAGCCTGGGCAAGAGTAAACCAGACAACTATCGACACCAATGATTAGTGAGTGCTGGAGACAGAAGTTATACCATTGCCAGGTGGTTTGTTCCATATCCCCACAGTAGTCTCCGACTGGTAAACATTACTCCAGAGGATGTTTAGCTGCACCCTGAACCTCAGGCTTGGATTGCTTATCCACTCTCAATGTGTCGAGAGTTCCCCTTGTGTAGCGAGGTTTCAGCAAATCTCTGTTAACCATGAAGAGGTGTCGACTGATTTCAAAGGAAACCCCATCGCAGCTTTTATTGTGCTGTTTGTGCTGTATGAATATCGGCAAATGTCATTTAGCCTATGCAACATGCCCGCAATGTTTCAGCACCTCATGCAGGCTCTTATGGTGCACCAAACTGGACTGAAAAAGTAGTTGGCATTTTCTGCTGTATGAGGTCAAGCTCTTCGGTCATCAGGTCTCCAAATAGGGAGTGAGTACTGACCCTGATAAATGCAGTTGTAGAGTGGCCAGTTCCTAGTACACATCATGAAAAAATTCTTAGGGTACAGCAGCTATTATAAGAGTTTCATTAAACGTTTCTATCTGGTTGCCAGACCTCTCCATAAAATAGTGAATATTTGACTCTAAATTAAACTCAAGCAAAGGTTTAAATACTCTTGGACTACTCAGTGTCAGTCAGCCTCTGAACAGCTGAAAAGCAAGCTAAATAGTGCTCCAACCCTGGGGTACATTAATGCCACGCTCCCATTTGTTATAGAGACAGATGTGAGGAAACCTTGGGCTTGGCTGCAGATTTCAACCAGCACCAGAGTTGTAGGAAGTCTGTAATAGCTTATGTGAGTAGGAGGTTGAGAGGGGGTGAGAAATATAATCAAAATTACAGCAGCATGAACCTGGATCTGTTTGCACTTAAATGAGAGGTGACAGAAAGGTTTTGGAGCAACCTGCTGGGATTCAAATTAACCATTATAACAGACATCAACCACCTCTGTCACCTTACTTCTGCCAAACAAGGTGCCATTGAACAAAGACAGGCAGCCCAGCTTGCCATCTTGGACTTTTATGTCAAGTACCACCCTAATAGTAGTGGCAGCAGGAGTTAACGTGCGGTAAAGCTAGACAGTTACAGGCATCTTTGTCAGGAGAAGATGGTAATAGATGTGAGAATACCTCCACCTTGCCAGGAAATTCAAAAACAGAAATTCTGCATTTGCAGGTAGTCCCCAAGTTATGATGGTTCGATCTTACAATTGATGATACCAATACGAAAAAAAATTTGCACAGTTGGGACAGGAGCCAGCAACAAACACTGGACATTACTTTTTAAATGTTCACTAAAAATAATGTCTCCAAGATGCACATATTCGAACAAAGGAGAATGCTGAGGCAGCAAAGAAACATTTAGGTAAACAAAATGAGAGAATATCTTTCCCAGCTTTAGAGACTGGACATGTTTAACTAAGGCACTGACCATAGAAATAAGATTCAGGATCCCCGGTCATCCATATGAAGTGTTAGAGGTTTAGGGGTCCATGTATAACCACAAAAGCTGCTTCAGGAGGGCCAATAAAAGGGTAAACCAATGGTGTACACCCATAATCAGGAGTCAAACGCTTCCTATAAAAGAGATCAGCTGCTGAGTCGGAGATACCTTTACTGAGGCTAGAATGTGTTCTGGCTGAGGACCTTGAAGAGCCAGATCCTGAGTTTGAAGATTTTTTCAATGAACAATAAGAGGAATCTGGTGATAATAGTGTTTGTGCAGAACTCGAGGGAGTAGCGGAAGTAGAAGAAATACATGTCCACTTCCGGTGAGTACTGCACCTAGTCCTAGAAAGGGAAGGAGGTGTGAACTCACAAGTGCCTTGTCAAATGCAGGAGTACACAGTAACCCAAATAGATTGTCTATGTCAGCTTGCAATGAAGTGTCCCTCAGTCTTGATGTGCTTTCTCAATCCTTAGCTGGTATGGTCCTCTTATGTCAGTGAAGCTTAAAGGGGGGCCAGGTGATTAGTGTGTCCAATAGTCACCAAGTCACCAAGGTTGTTAAATATTATCAGGGCAAAATCAGGCGTAACCAGGTGCAAAATGAGACAGCATTTCAAATTTGGAAATGGTATTAGAGTCCTCCACTACATGTACTGTCTATACAGGTAGCGCAAATGTATTTCTCTTTCAGTGGTAAATGTAACGCTGGCCCTTTTAATGAAAACTAAAAGTGAGTCACAGTTCCATCTAGGAATGCCAGAGTTTACAAGTAGAATGATACAATACAATACAATACAATATACAACTTCATTTCATTTCATTTCTTAGACAGATGGTTGTTAAGTGAATGGATGTGTGTCTTGTGACTTCATGATACTGATTTCTGCTGATACATTTCTGCTTATTATTTCTCAAGATGCATAAATGTTGATAAAGTATCAGTACCAAAGTTATATTTTATGCACAAGTGAATTAGAGTTGTTTAATTGTGCATTTTCTTGTTTAACTAAGAGGGGACAAAAAAAAACATCCTTGTATATGGAAGCATAAGCAATATTTAAAATGGCAATGTATTTCTGTATTTAAATGTACATTTTCCGGTACCATATGTGCAAAGTATGGTGCAAAAAGGAAAATGAACAATAATTTATATCGTTTACATTTGTCATTTCCAACAGTAGTTTTAAAAATGTAAAATTACATATTGAATTGAATGCTTTATAAATGCGAAATGAATATGAAAATCTGATACCCAAATTGATTGGATTGCATTTAAACTCACGATTAAGACAATTTCTTTACCATAACACCATGTAATATTTGTAGCACAATACTGTATTTCATAATGCATATTGAGCCAAAGGTATAGCAACATGCAATCGAAATAGTCTTAATCGTGAGTTTAAATGCAATTACGACAAATAACATTAAAATGATCATTTTGCTACTATTTCTGTTTGGACATGTTACACATATCAAATCAATTTGGGTATCAGATTTTCATATTCATTTCGCAACTTATAAAGCATTCAAATCAATATGTAATTTACGTTTTACGTTTTTTTTCACCCATTTAAGATGTTTTAAATAATGCATTTTCAATTGATACCCCACGACAAATGTAGTTAAGTCGATGTGGTATGAATTTTGCTACCAATATGCTTCTATACTCGTAGGCCCTCTGTGTGCATTTCAGAGTGGGTGTGAACCATCATGAGTTTTATTCACATTTATTGATTTCTGGAGTGTTAATGCTCTTACATGTGTATTGCCTGGAATGAGTGAGGTAACAATGTTCCAGTTAATTCAGGTGTTCCAGATCTTTCTAGATTAGAAACAAAGAAAAGGAGTCCGGCGTGTACATGCGTCAAAGTGACGAGCAGCAATCCAAATGTGTTCAACTTCTAAAAGTCAAGTCGCACTTGTGTGTTTATCGATTAATGTTAGTAATAAAATGCAAATTGATTCATATCGTATTCAAGTGTGTTGTCACCAAGAATATGATGTGCAGCTGCATCTTTCTTTCTTATTTCATTTCATCCGTGGACACTTCCTAGAACTGAAGTGACCTTCTTTAGTCCTTTCCGAACACAAAAGATATTTGCGTGTACGTCTTCCTCTTGGAAAAGAGGCTGCTTTCGTTGTCTTTGTTGCTCAGGTTAGTTGTTTTCTATTATTCACTGCTGAATGCGGTCAAAGGAGGAAAAATACTGACTCATTCAATTGCTTGTATAAAAAAAAAAAAGGGGAGAGGAAACAACCTTCAATTCTTGTGTTACATTTACAGAATCCTACACAAAATGTGCATATCTAATACTGTGTTGGTCAAAGTGCAGTCACGACTAACAGACCGCTGTTTTAAAAGTTGTGTGTCCTGATTGATTAATTATTCATTCTCTGGGCTCCAGTTATGTGTATATCCAATAGTAATTAATGAAGATAATGGAGATTGAATGACACCTTACAGATTCAAAGTCTGTATGAAATACAGTTTATATACAGTACATTGTACAGTATTTTATTATTGTTTTTAAATTATCTATGTAGCCTACATGGAAAGTAAAACTCTTCATCTCAACACGTTCAGCGTCGACTCTCTTACCTTCAACGAATCTGTTAACGGTCACCCCCCTCATGTCTCTTCCGTCCCTATCAGTTTTCATCAGCACTTCCTTTTTTTGAAGTTTTCTCACTTTTTTTTTCTTTATCCTGCAAAGGAAAAGTTCTAATGAAAATATTTTTTACCTTCTCTATAAACATCCTCTAGACAAACATTTCACAGCCCACAGTCCGCAGTCACCTCACCTCACCTCTTCGCCCTCAGCGCGCGTGCACGGCGAGTGCGCGCGGGTGTTCCGCAGGTGTGTGTGACAGCACGCGCCTCCCGCCACCCACTCCCCCCTAAAGTGCTACGCGAACAAAGGCTGCGTCCCAAACTCACATTCTACCACACAGGAAAGTGTGCAGGCAACAGCACAAGTGACCTGAGGTCAACGCACTTCTGACGAGCTTTAATAAGCATTGTGTTTATTTTAATAGTAATTACATTTTTAATTTTTCACTGATTTTATCAGTGAAATCTAATCTAAATATAATAATAATAAAAGTTGTTAGGTACAAGAATGTTAGTTACACACAACACGGTGGGGTGTTTCACCTAACAGAAGATAACATTTGTCAGAAAATCAATCCCCTTTGTGATTTTAAAGCTGATGTAGATTTATTGTTTTTGTCCTGCTGTAACTTATCTCGTGGGAATTTCACACTTGGAATATATGGAGAAAAATAACTATGAAAAACAATTTCTGAAGTAATTTGAACCAAGTTTATATGCCCAAGATCATGGTTTCACTGTCAATTACTGGGCCCCTATTTGTTGCCACATGTCGCTAGACACAAATGTAAATTTTTCTGGAAATATCCATTTACATGTTTTCCTTTAAAATGTATTAAATGATGTGCAATGCACATACAATGGATGAAAATGAAGTTAAAGAATTAAGAAAGGGATACACCAGTTCGATATTGCTCCTTCAATTGTATTCGAACTAAAATGATTAACCACATTTGCATAAAGTTCAGTTTTTGTTTCATCATTTCTAATAGAATGGAGTGGGATCAGTGGGATCATTGGCTTGGACTCAGTCCAGCTTTTACAGAATGTTGGTGAATCTAATGACCTACTATATTGAGTGCAAGACATGTCTGCTCAAAAAATTAAAGTTTTAGCACTAATCTTTAAAGGGTTTTAAACCTCACACGACATGAAATTTTTAAAAATATCCAACTTGGCAATTATGCATTTATACACTCCTATAAAAATATGAGGCAATGGAGAATTTTCAAATAGTTTTAATAACATGGGGAAAGACACATTGGAACACAAAGGGGATATAGTTCGATGTTGCTCCTTCAATAGAAATCAAGGCAAAATGAATATTAAAACATTTAAACAGTTTGGATGATTGGCCACATTTGCATAAATCTCAGTAATTGTTCCAATATATATCTAGTAAGTAAGATGAAGCACTGATTTTGCATAAAACACCTTTATAAATAAAGTTACATTACTGCTTTACATAAAGCTTAGAAACTAGCTAATGAGCTAGCGCTCAGTACTTCTCTGAACATGGCAGGTCAGACAGGTCAGTGTGATAACACTCAGTATGGCACTCATTTATCTCCTGGTTTCATAACATTTAATAATGAATCAGCTTATTTTTTGCTCTGGTTTAAAACAGCACAGGTTACAAAAGATTGATTCAAAAGCAGATGTCTAATTGCATTGAAGTGTAGTGCTTCTCCCTTCATAACGCATGATATTAGCTAGTTAATTCATAAGCTGACTCTTTGAGCTAGCTCTTTTGGGTGAACGTGAGTCAACTCATTTCTAAAGAGCCATAATATCAATGCTAAAAATTCATAAGCATTTTGTGTTTCTGAATCTCTAACGCTCACACACAGTGCAGCAAGTGAACCTTATCACCATTTAAGTTGTTTGGCACAGTATAACACTGAAAAGCCAGAACTAATGAGACTTGTATAAAATAGTTTGACTCTCTCTCTCTCTCTTATCTCTGTGTGACTGAGGCAGTGTGGGAGTCCAACTACCCTGCTGGTTGCTATAATGATTTATGTAGGTTTTTTGGGGTAGTGATATAAGTTATAAGGATAAAAGTACTGGAATTCAACTAAAGATAAATAGAGATACAGCAGCACAATAATGTTAAGGAATGAACAAGAAGGCAATTTTCTGAGATCACATTCTTCATAGGAGATAGGGGAGATCTCAAAAGTGGTTGATAGTGGCACCTTGCTCCTTTTAAAGTCAGTAATACGAATATGAGACCCCAGAGAGGTACCATCCACACTGCTGTGGGGCTCCTATTGAATGAGAACTTGTCACTGCTTGACAGGGACCCCAGGGAGGTGCCATCCACACTGTTTTGGGGCTTCTTTTAAAAGGGGACTTGTCACTGTCTTACAGTCCCAGAAGGAAAAAGTTATATTTTGGGAAGCGAGCAATGAACCATTCACAGAACAGGTTACAGCTAAGGGCATACAAGGTATAAATGCTAGGGGCCCTTGTATTCAAGTGGTTATATGACTACTACATTGCAGTTCTCAGCTACTGGCTGGTGATTCAGTCCTACTGGCCTGACCCACAAAAACAGGTGATCTGCTTTGTGAAACAGCAAAAATACCCCTGCATATATCTTAAAAACAGAAATTCTAAATAACATCATAATATCTAACTCGTTGGTATTGCTTGGTTTCAACACAGCATGTCTGGTTCAGTTATTTCTAGGATACTTTCTGATCCAACAAAAAAGGTATTCTCTTCTGGATTGTTCTAAAACAATTGCCATTCCTGGAATTGTCCTGTCAACAAATGCTTAACTAAAAGATGCATTCCTACATTTTAACTGCTATGGAAGACTGGAAATTTCCTTGTGTTTCACATCAGCCAAATGCATTGGGCTGGGTGGAGAGGTATCAAGATTATGGATGTGTCCAATGCTGACCTACTTGTGGTCCGTCATACTAGCTCAAATTCGTCCTGCAAAACCCGAGCATGGGTGAGCTGTCAATTCTAAAGCTCTCAATAAAATCCTTGCACTGTGGCATAATGAAATCCACTCAACCAGCATTGTGCGAAACAGTCTGAATAGAGCCACAGGTTGCATGTCACTGGAACTGCAACCATTCTGAGAAGTGGCTGCCACAGCTATTTTTTATTTTATTAAATGTGAATGTTTTGAGGAGAAGGTGCAAATAAAAACAACCTAGGCATAGACATGAGAGTGCAACCAATGAAAACATCAAGTAGAAGTAGCTGAATGAGGCTAACACGGTTGTTCATGAAACTAACAAAGTTATGATTGGAATGCAATCTTAGGCACCTGTAAATATATGTTAATCACTATAATTCCTTTATATAGCACCAACTTTGTTTTTGGGTTTTTTTGCACAATGCATCATATGGTGCATGTGCATATGACGGTTTCACTGTTCCTGGTCACTTAGATAAATAAGAGAACTTGAGGGCTTGAGGATGACCATGACATAGATGGGACCTGCTCATGGGATCATGGTCACAAAGTAATACATTTTATATTAATAATTGGCAAGTAAACCAGCACACCTCAATACTTAATTAATTGGTTCATTAAAGGAAACTATTCGGACAATTTCTTCACTTAATTTAGGAGCATAGCATATACAACTTTGTCTACCAGAGAAAAGCATTAAAAGACTGGTTATGTGTAGTTCTTGTTATAATTGCAAAATATAAGAGGATGTTGTATATATGCTTGTAACTAAGAAATAGTCATTATTATGGGCCCTATACAGTTGAAGTGCACTCAGTGAGGACTGCATTTTAAAATTGAACGCATCAGTATTCAGGCCTCAGGCAGCAAAATTTACTTTTTTATGTACTTTTTTTTCAGTGCTGTCATCATATAATATTCATATATCATATACTGTACATGTACTGACCTGTTGACTTAAATAATAGATATTTTATATATATATATATATATATATATATATATATATATATATATATATATATATATATATATATATATATATATATATATATATATATATATATATATATATATATATATATATATATATATATATATATATATATATATATATATATATATATATATATATATATATATATATATATATATATATATATATATAAATATTTTGTTTAGTTTTGTTTATTGATTTATTTGTTTGTTTTTAATCAACTGATTATTAGCTACTTATACAATTCTACATGAATTACATTAATAAGCATGTTTCTGTGGAGTGAAGACTAAGTTACCTAGTGATGAAGATTATTTTCCTAGCAGAAGTGCACTCATCCATTTGTAAATACCAAAACCTGTCCAGTGTACAAAAGTACAAAAAAGCTAACATACAAAGCATGCAGTGGTATACACTTTGAAATGGCAGGAGAGTCCTGCTTGTGTGTACGTTACAGGACAGGGGGAGGAGAATGTAATGCCCAGAATGGACAGGGAAAAGTAAATAAACTAAGTCAATGCTGGCAGACAGTTGGTGGATAATTTGTTCAGTGGTAATTTGGTCTTCTAGAGTGTTGTATATGAGAAAACCCTTGAGGACCCCAGGCAGGCTGGCTAACATAGTCTATGAGTCATTGAGGACAGTGTTTAAAGAGTAGAAGCTCTATGTATAGAAATAAGAACTGATATGTTTTCCTGCACATAGATACAGTTTCCATCGAGGTCATGATTACCCTGGGTATTAGTGATTATATTTGCTGAAGCTTTTGTGTTATATGTGTTTGTTTACTCAGACACAGGCGTGGCTTATTTTAAAATGTTGCTGAACTAAATGACAGAATATTTTACGATGCATAAAATTCAAATGCTTATTGGAATCATGTGTTTGTGTCCACATATCTTTACACTCTTATCTTTAAAATGCCACCCTTGTCACCCTTTCCAACATCTACTAACACCCCTCCCTCCGCTATCCCTTTTAGCTCATTGGCTCTTGTGTTAAGCCCAACTATATTTTTAGGCTGTTATTCTTTCTGAGGGGTGGATACAGACAAAGTGAGGGGATAGATATAAAGAGAACCCCCCTGCAACAGGGAACAAAAGTTGTGATTGTTATTCATCTCTCTGTTCTTTATGTTCTGTTTTAATTGAAAATTAGAATACCTGCAAACTCTCCTGCAGAGAACAACAAATTCAAAGTAAGATATCGAGTTTACCTAAAAATCGTACGTTTTTTTTTTTTTTTCGGACGTGTTTTGTGAAGTGCCTCACATCATTTGTATGCTTTAACAAACGCGTTCAATAAAATGATTTATACAAATGTTTAAATATAGTGAGTCAACTAAACGCATAAACTCTGTCTTTATGTGTTTATGTCCATTCAAACAGCAAGATGACAGATGTCATGGTTCAGAAGTTCCCTTTTTCTTGCTCCCCATGCCTTAACGAAGCTGATGAACAGCCAGTCGCAGAGCAAAGATCTCACCAAAGCATCAACCAACTGGAGCAAGGAACACTGAAAGCAGCAAAGGATCCAAATAATAACCCAAACCAAGCCAACTCAAAGCTGGAGTATGAGGACACAGTGTCTGCATCCAAGGTCAGAGAAGCACAGGCTCCCAGCACAGATTCTGACCTCCAGAACATAGATATGGTCTACTCAGAATATTGCAGTACTCATTCAGAGCCTTCAGCGAGCCCAAATAGCCCCATTAAATCCTCTCTGACTTCTGATAAACAGGACAGGGATTTATCATCAGTGGAGAATAGCAGATCTAAATGCCAGGTCTCCTATAAGACCGTGTTTGAGAAATGGGCAAACCTGCAGTACGAAGAACAACGGCCAAGTACAAAGCGCCAGCTCTCTGCAGAGAGCGCAGCAAAGAGCGTGACTGTAAGGAAGAGGACCACAGTGGCAAGCAGTAAAGAAGAACCAGTAAAATCTCTCACACACACAAATCCTGGCACACAGCTCAGGAAAGCTGGTCTACCCATACGCTTGTCCTGTCAAAGGCAGCCAAGAAGACAGCTGTTCACCAGCACTGGGGTCTTCCACAAAATGGACACACACGTAATTAGCAAAGGGAAGGAGGTACAGTCACACACACACACACACACACACACACACACACACACACACACACACAAAATAAAAATGTTGTTGTTCTGTAACTACAGAAAATCTTATAAAACTATATAATAATACAAAGTGCACACTGAGTTGCCAGTTAGTGGCACCTCCTCGGTCTTACCACCGTCTTTCTCAGGTCCATCTGTCAAAGTCACATAGATACAGTTTTTAATCAATAATCATAGTAACTTTTTCATTGCTCGCTTCAGAGTATGAATGACAATTTTTATTTCAGTAATTCATCCTCAGTGAGCACTTTATCATAGCTAGGTTCACAGTGCTTCCAGATGTTGGGAAAAGAAGCAAGGGGGGAGAATTAACACACATTCACACCTAGGTACAATTAAGAATCTGTCTTTCTACATGTTTTTAGAAATGTCGGGATGTGAAGACTGGGAAAAGCTAATATGACACATTTAACACCAATCCAACATGATGGGTTGTTTTCACTGATCTCCACTTTTAAGGAAATACTATTAGATGGGATCAAACCAGAAACTAATAAACTCTTTCCTTAACAATTGCTGAAGGGTCAATATTTTGGAGGTTGTACCTCAGCAGCTGAACTCATAGCTGCATAGCAAATTATATTTATAATAACTATATTTGACTAAATCATCAAAGCACTGAGACAGCACTGATTAAAGTAGTAAATGACATTTCAGGTTCTGTTTCTATGATGTTACAAGATTACTTTTCCCCCCATTTCTATATAAAACATTTTTTTGGCCCATAGGTATCACATCAGATCTGAGCATTATCAATTTGCAAACACCAATGTTGACCTCTCTATTCAAATGAAAGTTTGGTGTGTCATAAGATTCTTTTCTAGCCATTGCTTTATTTATTTTTTTATTTTTTTATTTTTTATTTTCATTTTGTGCTACCTCTGGGTACAATTATTTCTAAATATTCATACAAACAGAAGCTTTCCTTGCTATGCTAATGACACACAGTGGTATGTTTCAGCAAAACCTAATGAGAGTCACCAGAGTAATAAATTGCAGGAATGTGTAAAGGACATTAGACACTGGATGCTGAGTATCTTCCTTCTGCTTCATTTAGGCAAGACAAAAGTTTACTAGTGCCACGGGCAGCTAGAAGTAGGCTTTTATGATTATGTGATTATGAATGATGTGGCAACACTTTCTGTGATCTTTCAGTTACATCATGCACAACAGGAAAAGAACTTGGTGTGCTTGTTGAATCCGCTCTTCCATTTAAATATATTACGTAAAATACATTACTACTGTTGTATAGTCCTTTTCCATCTCAGAAAAATCTCAAGTTCTAACTATAATCTAGGTTTAAACTCTTATAATGGTTTGCTGTCTGGATCTTCCACTAAATGCATATCTAAATATACATTTTTATGTGCTGATTGGCCTCACCCCACAGTACCTTGATAAACATTTGGTCAACTGTGACCAAGTTTATTATGAAAAGGATGTTCTTTGTTATTTGGATGTTCTGAGAAAAAAGCACAATTGTGGTTTTAAGAGAATAAATGAACAGGGATGTTCAGACGTTTTTTTCTCCTACTTTCTAAAGGGGTCATTCAGGTTTGTGGACAGTAAAGTGGTCAGTCAATTATGCTCCAGAGTGTTCTTGTGACTGGGATATCTCTTAGTCCTACCTATTAGTTGTGCTGTCATAGCTACACCTTACCTACTTGGATTTACTACAAAAAAGTTTATGCCAAATTGACTTGACTACCATAGACTTTTTTCTTGATGTGACTGTAAATACTGCACATCCCAGAAGTCTGCTCAAGATAGGATAAAATCCTCGCTATCCCTTTTAAGTGTCTAGGTTTCTTTCTTGTGTCACCATCTCCTCTTGGTTCTTCATTTTCATCTAGATCAGCATCCAAATTTCGGCGACGATGTCTATTGTCAAAATTGCAGTTAGTTTTGTGTTAATTATTTTTTATTTTAACAATTTAAAAAATTGAGAACTAAAGCTGTTGATTTCCATACAGCGCTTGTTTTAAACATCCTTTGCACCCTGTACTCAGTTTCTAAACAAGACACTAGCTGAATATTTTTCATTTCATTGATTGTTTTATTGAACTCCTCGTATCAGTGCTGCTGTAGCCGACACACTCATCCCAGCCCTTCACACACTAACATGCTAATATCATCACTGCTGTGCTCAGAATGGTCCACCACCCAAAAAATGTCTGGTCAGTTTAGGCAGAATGGCAGCCCATTCCAACATCTACTATTGACAGTAGGTACACCTAATGACCAAGCTAGAAAATACTTCAGTAACTGTACATTATTACTAAATTATTATTTTTTTCTTCCTTTATTTTCCTACATATTGGCCTCCCTTCATTTGTTTATATCTTCAAACTACTTTTTACAAAGGCCATAATAGATTATTTAATCCAGGCAATGGCTCTATGCTATATATCTATCAAATTATAGCATAATTTCAGTTTTAACCAAACAACCATGGTTAAAAGTATTTAAGAATTGCTACAATTGGTTTTCCTTGACTACACAATAAAGCTAACTATATAGACATCTATACGCATCTGAATAAGACACTGGAATGTGGTCTTGAACAATGCTGGAAGACTTCTGTCATATGAGGTGTTTTTTTTGCCTCCTATTATGTTTAGCCTATTTCCTAACATAAAATGTTATTCTTAAATATTTGTTCCTTTTTTTTTCTTCTACTTCGGGTTTAACTAGCATCAGTTCCTGTTATTTATATAACTGGCTACAGAGCAGGTCAGATTGTAGCTAACAGTAAACTTTGGTAATTTACAGTTCAATTCACTTACACATTATATCACATTAACCATGTATATGCAAAAATACAGATTTATTTATTTTTTTGTCTATGTGTCCAGTCACTTAGACTCAAAACATTTACTTTGTAAAAATGCAATACATTTAAAAAATATTGACACATACATATCTATACTTATACATATGTACTCTAAGTACTTTTCCGGAGCCTGGCTGCCAATGTGTATAGTATAAATAATATTATATATATCACAGAATATACATATAATTCAGCGGCTTAACAAAACTTGACTGTTTTCTTCCTTCACATTAGATTTGCTAAGATAAGACAATGACAGAGACGTGTCTAGCTTTGCTTGTATTTTTAAGTAGAATTTCTAAACAATGTGCCATATTATTGTCTAATTATTCAATATATGATTAAACATGTCTCAGTTCTTATGTATATTTCAGCTGAAGGAGCAGGCAGTGTTCTCACCTCAGAGCATTGCTCGCGTAATAACTCAGGGGGCCAAAAACGAATTAGAAAAAATCAGGGCCATATGGGTCTGGCTCTGCCATAATATTGGTGAGTACATCCACACGTTCACTGAAACAGCAAGATAATCAAAACGCTAAATTACCTGGTGAAACAGTTGCATTTTTTCCGTTAATTAGGCAAAAGTGGCTGTAGCACAAATGCTGTAATAAGTAGAAATAACACATCATGCTCATGAATATATATTGTGTGCTTGTGTGTGCAGAATATGATTTAGATGGGTACCTGGGTCTTTCCCCAAAGCTCTGCACCCCAGAGGAAGTTATTAAGAAGGGTAGAGGAGTATGCAGTGGATTTTCCAGCATCTGTCTGGAGATGTGCAGGTGACAAACATGAGGCTACAGGACTGCTGACATGAAGAATGCTGGAGATTGTGATAGCAGTAGACAAGCCATCTCAGTGGACAGATTCTCTCATAAATATTCTATAAATGTTTAGCAACAATGCATAAAATCGAGTATCAACACAGAAATATTGTTTTAATGCTAATGAAAACATTCAGTGACCATTCTTGCCAATTCACAGGAGGCACAGCCATACTTTCATTGTTCTCTCATTTCCATAATCATTAGCATTAGAGCAGTGTAGCGTTGCAGCATAAATATTTAGAGTTTACCTGCAACTGAGGTTTGGCTGAGCTCGTTTTTCTGTCTTTTTTCTGTAGGGAAGTTGGCATTCAGTGTGAGGAGGTGAGTGGATACAGTAAGGGCATTGGGCACTGGCCTGGGCGCAGGCTGGCAGATAAGCCTTCTGATCACATGTGGAATGCTGTGTGGGTGAAGGGGCAGTGGGAGCTTCTCGATGCCTGTTGGGGGGCAGGCACTGTCAACATGGACACCAAAACCTTTATTAAGAGGTTAGTATTCTGTCACACCTCTGTGTACACCTACCTATATACTGTATACACCAGTGGTGGACAGTATCTGTCTTTTACTTTAGTATTTCTATTTGGGGAGACTGAGTTAATTAATAAACTGAGTTGATTAATAAAGAGTCTTGCAACAAAAATGATAATAGGAACATTATAGCGATAATAAATCATAGTACTTTGGATACTTACGTACCGCAATTTCCGGACTATAAAGCGCACCCAAATATAAGCCACACCCACCAAATTTTACAAAGATTTTTATTTTAAACATAAATAAGCCACACCTGTCTATAAGCTGCAATGTCTACATTGAAACTAATGAACTTTACACAGGCTTTAACGAAAAACAGTGCCTGTAACACGGTGTAACGGGTGAAATATGTTGTGGCTCCTTTAAGAGCAGAGCGGCATTTCGGGAATAGCCTGCCACATTTTTCCGGTATTACTGCATGTGTGCAAGACCGAGGAATATGTCCTTATTATTTTCTAAAGCTCATTTCTAAGCTTCTTTGACTAACCCAGGGGTCGGCAACCCAAAATGTTGAAAGAGCCATATTGACCAAAAAAAAAAAAAAAAATCTGTCTGGAGCCGCAAAAAATTAAACGCCTTATATAAGCCTTATAATGAAGGTAATTTAAGCGTCTATATTACCCCCTTAGTATCAAAATGATAAGTAGGCTACAAATACATAGTGAGCATTCATGATTAAATGTTTATTTTCCCTGCAGCGCATCCTGGAGAGAATGACGCACCACGTGACTACTCTGCTGTACGATGGTGTTTTAAGTTTAACTTCCATTATAATTTTAATGTATTATGTATTTTTTTTGACGTAAATCTTCATTGACAGAAATGTTGAAATTAAATATTTATTATACACATTTTTACAACGTTGAAAAACGTTAAGAATGTTTATTAATTTATATCGTACTGAAATAATATTATATTATTATTATTTTTTTTTTTTTTTGAAAAAGCTCCAGGGAGCCACTAGGGCGGCGCTTAAGAGCCGCATGCGGCTCTAGAGCCGCGGGTTGCCGACCCCCGGACTAACCCATAACGCTTTTGCCAAGAAAAATAAAAAAGCACGAGTTTTGGAAACCTGTCTGTGCTTATATGATTTCTGTTGCAACTGGAGTTAGCGAGCTCTCCCTTCACCCAGATTCAATGCGTTACAACGGCTTGTATCTAAACAGTAGCCTACCAAGAAAGTCATTGTTCACTGTCTTCCCCCTTCCTTTCACAACTATTTCTCTTGAGAGTTTATTTTTTGGCATCGTCGTGCGTTTAAAAATCACCATCGATGAAGCTTTTCTCCCGATGCCGTGCAGCTCAGAACACAGGTGAAGTGCGTTTTTTCAGCGTGACGAATGATTCACATTTCCTGTAGACAGTCCAAGTGAGAGGCAGGTCAAACGTCCATATTTATGATGTGGTGCGGCCCGATTCAGTAGGAGTGCATTTGATTTAATATAAAGAGGTTCATTGGTTCACCTAAACCTGTTCGGCAATTTCATTGGTCTAATATTATGGGTCTCAGTTTTTTGGTTTAAAGCTTGTGAAACCGTGAAAAACCCAGGAAAAATCCATAAATTAGCCACTTCGTTGCACTTTTACTTACTGGAGTAATATATATACTGAGGATATGTACTTTAACTCAAGTACATGGTTTGTGTACTTTGTCCACCACTGATAAACACAAGCAAGCACATATACCAACATAGAAATTCACTGCTTGTTAAAATATTAAGATAAGAAATGGTGAATAATTCTATCTGGTACATCTCTTAGATTTGACGATTTTTACTTCCTGACTGAGCCAAGAGACTTTATAAACTCTCACTTTCCTGATGAGGAGAACTGGCAACTTCTGGAAACTCCGATCTCTTTGGAACAATTTGCACTGATACCATTAAAGACTTCAGCGTTCTACACGCTGGGACTGACCCTTCAACAACCCACGCAGTACAAAATAATCACAGGTCACTCACCCACACATGTACAAAATACATTACGTGAAATAAATAACAATAAATAAATTAATGTATGTTCTCATACCACTCACCCACCCACACAGTAAGACAGAGGGGAAAAAGATTTGCATGGGGGAAAAACCAGTCAGTACATAGACATACAGTACAGACTGAGTTAATATCTGGCTCTGTGGCCCATTCTGGGAGCTCTGGGACCATACATCAGAGAGGCCCAAAATAACATTCTTCTTCTGTTTGTGAAGTTATTGTGTGCTTTAAAGATTAAAGCGTCTCAGGGGGAAGGAGGGCCAATATGTTATTGTTACTAAGATTTCCTGAAACAGTGACAGAATACCCTCTGCACACAGCAATGGATGCAAACATATAAACACTGCAAGGAAAATGTAAAAGTGAAAACAGCAACTCCCTTACTAATGACATAGTTTCCATTCAAA
This sequence comes from Silurus meridionalis, assembly GCF_014805685.1. Lineage (NCBI taxonomy): Eukaryota > Metazoa > Chordata > Actinopteri > Siluriformes > Siluridae > Silurus > Silurus meridionalis. Next base: position 21,170,618 of record NC_060885.1, read on the forward strand.
TGTTGTAGGAGCTGTAAGAAATGCTATAAGTGCTGTACAATGCACTCCACCCTAATCTTAATTGTTCTGTTTTTTTTTTTTTCTAGACTATGTATAGGCAACTGTTTGGAAAATTGAGAATGTCTAGTTTGAACACTGAACCTGGCTAATAATCCTTTAACAAAATCTGTGTTCCACAGATGATGGAAAGACAACTGTGTCTGTGAGCTCATGCCGACGGTTGACCTTTGCCTACGAGCTCAGACAGCGGGACACTGAGACAGGAGCTGCACGGCAGAACGAGTTGGATGGCTCATGCGGTCTGCTGTCAGTGACGCAGCAGGGCATGAGTCTCCGTCTGCTGCCACCAGAGCCAGGAGCGTACGAGCTGAAGCTGTTCGCACGACCGGATGGTGACTCGGGCACTCTGCTCTGGGTCTGCACTCTGGAGCTGGAGTGTCCGGCTGTCCAACAAAGTCAGTCAGTGCCCCCAAACCCCTATCTGAGCTGGGGCTTAGGTTCCAATGCAGGTGCGCATGGGGTGAAGGCATGCAGTGTGCCAAGCCAGGATGCTCTAGAGGTTTGTGAGACAGGAGAGTGTGAGGTGGTGCTCCACACTTCGCGGCCCCTGATGATGGTCTGCGAGCTCGTACACTCCGAACTCGACTTTGCTCTGGCTAAGCGCTGCCTTGCGCTGCAAATAGCAGCAGAGCGACTAGTGTGTAACGTGCTATGCCCATACAAAGGTTACTACCGTCTTTCTGTGTTTGTGCGTGATTACGATGATGGAAGTGGCTCTTTTCAGAATGTGGGGAATTTCCTGCTGCGATGCCGGGGCTTAGGAGTGAATCAGAACATGCTTTACCCTTCTGATCTTAGTCCATGGTGTGGACCAGGAATGCGCACTCAAGCCGTCGGACTGTCTCACTTTAGCCACACAGGGGCATTGGTGAATTTGCCTCAGGGTCGCTGTAATATTACTTTTCACTGCTCCACATCACAGCTGCAAATACACGCGGTCCTCAGCGCTGAGTCGTGTCAGAAGAACAAAGAGAAGTCAAATCAGGCCGGCTTTCCACTGTCACGACACATTTTGCTCACGTTCACAGACAGCAAGGTGACAGTAAGTGTGTGTGTGCCGCAGCCTGGAGTCTATCGCCTGGGTCTGTATGGACGCACACCTCCTCAGCAAGACTACGCACCACTGTGTGACTACGTGCTACGAAGTACTTGCGACAGATGCGGAGAACCTTTCCCATGTGTGTATTCGGCGTGGGGGAAAGGGTGCGTGCTGCTGGAGCCACGGGGAGGTGTACTGGCCCCACAGAGCTGGGTGTGTTTCCGCGTGCGAGTGTCTTCAGCGTGTAGGGTGAGCGTGCTCGCAGAGCAGCGAGTAGATTTAAAAATGAATAAAAGCAGGGTGTGGGAGGGCAAGGCCTTTACAGGGGACATCGCTCAAATTAAACTGACAGCAGCCACCTCGGACACCAGCGACATGGCCGTGCTCATGACCTTTGATGTCCTTAACCTGGAGAGCAGGCTGTGATGGAAAAGAGAGGAAAAAGCAGGGGAGGGAGTCAAGAGTATGTGAATGTATATATATATATATATACACACACACACACCGTATTTTCCGGACTATAAGCTGCTACTTTTTCCTTTCTTGGTAGGCTACTGTTTGGATACAAGCCGTGTAACAGACACTGTCTTTCATTAAAGCCTGTGTAAAGTTCATTAGTTTCAATGTAGACATATAGCTTATAGGCTTATTTATGGTAAAAATAAAAATATTTGTAAAATTCAGTGGGTGCGGCTTATATATGGGTGCGCTTAATAGTCCGGAAATTACGGTGTATATATATATATATATATATATATATATATATATATATATATATATATATATATATATATACCGTATATATGTATGTGTGTGTGCTTGTTTATGACAAGAAAGCTGCTTGTAATACGGTTTTGTGTTTTATTTCTTTTAAATGGTTTGCTTCGCACTGGATGTATCTATGAAATTGTAAAAAAACGTCAAGCATTTCTTAAATACAGTGACACAAGCATTTTAAATGTCTGTCTTTGTTTTTTTCAATATATTGTTCTTGTCTCTCACAGTGTATTAATAATGCCTGCAATGGACGATGGACCTTTGTTCAGAGGGTGTGGTACAGCTATAAAGGGCATTTTAGACACAGGAGGGTGTTTTGTTTTTATTTTTTTTTGCAGCAACATCAATCAAGGCCAGAATACATGGCTCACTGCTGGATGAACAGCTTTTACAAGTAAAAAGTGCTACAAATATGCTTGAATATATATATATATATATATATATATATATATATATATATATATATATATATATATATATATATAAGAACGCAATATACTGGAGTGAACATCCTACGCTTGTCCTGGTAGACTGCACTTTCCTGCTTTAATTCTGTTACTAACCATATGCTCGTACTGAGCAAGGAAAAAACAAACGGCAAATGAGCAGCACAAGATATGGAAGCAACCCAAATTGAGGGAAATGAGAAAGATATCAGATACGACGCCAACTTTCTCCAAATTGGAGTCGTATCTAATATCAGACTGGCCCTGAGTGCTACAGGAGCCAGGGGGGACACCCTTGTTTATATGCTGCAGTCATAACAAATAGGAGCAAAGAATGCACTTGGACTGCAGATCCACTCCAAACAAGAAGTAAAACAATGCCTGCTATGTGTGTGTTTGTGTGGGTATAGCCTCAAGGGAGAAGGTCAAGTACTGCTGATGTAAGGTGCCAGTAATACTGTGTGTTGTATGTGTGTGTGAGGAGATGGTGTAGCAAAGTCGTGGGGATTCTTGGCATGTGTGTATGGACACTTTCAAGTGGGTATCAAGTCTGCTTGTCTTTGCATAAAAACAGCTGCTTGGTATGTGGCCATGATTGGATAGAGACCAAAGCTGAGGGCCAGAAAAAAGGATACGTAAATCAGATAAAACTATAGTCTTTTCTTATAGCTTGGTGAGTGAGAAAGAGAGAGTGCGAGATAGAGAATTAAACAGTCATGGTAATGACAGGTTTTGAAGGTTTGTGTTGATGCAGGACTTGGCATTTTCAAAGATATTATCACCGAGCGACAAATTCACTACTGAGGGTATAAACATTAACACCCACCCGCGCCAACAAATGTGACTCACTAATGATGAGACCATCCAGAAAATGCAGAGAAACCCACAATCAGCAAACTGAAAACACAATAATAGGGTTATAAATAGTTTTAATGGTTTATTTAATCTCATAAATACAACACATAGATTATAAAAAAGCATAAGTCTTAGGAAAAAAACAGGAGTTTCAGTAGTTTTGTGCAAATACACCCCAATAATTTGAACTTTCATACATTTTAATGTAGACATTTTGGCACTTTTCAAGTTTAACCCTTTTGACCACAAACAACAATATGAACTCCAAACATTGGGTATTGTGAGGTAAAGTCTTACAAATGCGTCACTTCAATTCCTTTATCTTCTCTTTAGAACTGAACAGGTTCCGAAATAGCAAAAATCAATACAAAATCCGGACGGAATGGAAATCTTTGTGCAGGCAGAGTGACATATTGACTTTGCCTGAAGTTCTTGAATTGAGGCTACTTCTCAACCGAACATTGTGAACAGCAAAATACATTTATTAGCCCTTATTTATTTCCCCCTAATAAACTCCCTTTCACCAACTGTAACCTGATTAGCATAATAATCAAAATCAATTCTGATTTTAACTGTCATGTGGGAGTTCTTAAATAGAGCTCAGATCAACCCTGCTAATTTTAGTAATGAACAGATTTCCAAAAGTGGTGAGAGTGCGATGTTTTGGTCAGGAACAAGCCCTTAGCTCCTAGAACAAGTTTAAGATATTGCTGAATAATATTATTGTTCCAATAGAAGCCAAAGACAATATATCATTTTTTTTTTTATAAAATTGGTCCAGTTTAAGGAACCTTTTGGAACACTGATGTAAACCAACAGCTTACAAAAAGTATTTATTTGACACCAAACTCTGTTTTTGTCCTCTAACCTCAGCTCCACAGGTAAAGAGGTCAGGGAAGACCTAGCAGGCAATTATAGGGAACGCCTGGAGGGCCTCACTGGGGTTTGTGTCCGAACGCATAAGAAAGACTGACCCCATTGCCAAAATTGCATTCATTCAAACTAACTGTTAAATTAGATGCCTTTAAAAGAACACCCAATCCATTTAATCCAGGCTCAGGCTTTGCCCTGACACTAATGTCATTGTTTAAAGTTTTGCTTTGCTGCCCTCCAGTGCCCTCTTGCCAGCCAGCGTACAACCCTTCACAAATAAGACAAACGCTCTGCTTATCCTTTCACCAATACTGGTGCTCAACTTGGCTTGGCAACGTAACTGTTCCTCGTGGCCAAGGCACTTCAGTCAGCCTAATAGGAAGCCTCTGAAATAGGTAACAGGAGTAAAACATACTCCTAATCACATTTTATTTTATTTGCATTTTAAATTCACAGCTTTATAAAAATATTTTTTTTTTCTCTCTTGGTAATTCAATTCTCCTTAGGTATGTAAAATATTTGTATTCTTCTTCTTCTTTGTAGTACCAGTTTGGTGAAAGGCATTTGTGTTATAAATATAAATGTACCTCGGTAAGACGTATTAACACACGCAGATAGTATGTGCTAAAAATGACCGCTTCTCTGAACTACAGATTACAGCAGCACTCTGAAGCCTCGTAGCCGCAGGACAGCTGCTTTGTGTGTCTGAGATACAAACAGAAATTGTTTAACTCGCAGAGCACCTGCTCAGTGAGAAAAGCCCGGTCAGCCAACATGGTGTGAGCTGGTTTGACTTCACCTTTTACTGCACAGTGGACACACACAACCATCATAATGATCTCTTCTTACAGAGTTTGTGCTGAGACAAGTGCACTATCTTGAAGCAGACCGGGTTTGATCGCTAAGAAGGTACGAAGTGGTGAGTCTCCATGGTGATAGTGGCGAGTGTGCCATATTGTAAATCGCCATAGCAACAGCGACAGTAACACACCTCTCGAGCATATCAATGACCACAGCTACTGTTATATACTCTTTACACTGGGTATAGTGAGAGATATGTGAGTGCTAATATTTATATAGAATTCCACTATTGTACCTTTGCAGCACAGAGAGGAGAAGCAGTGTCTGAATTTGTTCGGAAGTGCATTCCCATCCCCCTTTCACAGCAAACTTTTTTCCCCCTATAATATTCCTCTAGAAGTGCTATACTTTTGGTTTTTTTCAATACTCGTCTTATAGATGCCAGGTCAAATATCAGAATGCACGTTTTGAGAATACCACTGCTTCTCCCCTGCGGTGCATATTTAGTTCGAGCAAACATGCATAGACGAGCGAGACCCCAGGTGAAGAGCTAAATCTGCCTGCAAACAACATGACACATTAGATTCACCTCTGCAGGCTCTAATAAACACGCATTAACCACAGTTTAGTCAACGAAAGTTAATAAATGACTCTCCTCAACCCCTGTGCACATGAATTGTAAAATAGGTGCTACAAGAACGCCGAACGCCTTCACCCCAAATTGAGACAAGGTTAGACCTTGTTGCTACACACCACAAATGAATTCTACAGCCCAACCTCCCATTCAGCTAAAAACTCAGATTCCCATCAAACTCTAAAGGACCAATGCCCCTTCCCTCACCATCTTGCCCATAGCACATATCCACCCCAACCCTCCTCTGGTGGAATTTTCTAGTTTGGCCACTTCTGTCTGATGCTGCTGTTTGTCTGATCTGTGCCATAGATGAGAGATGATCACCACAGCTCCACAGCTGGAGTCTACAGACTTATGGAACATCACATCTGTCTCCCCATCTGCACTCCCCTGGATGCAGGCTTCTGAGGCATCTCTTGCTATTGCAAGTTTGCCCCTGCTGACAAACTCTATTAGCATTTAGCTAATGATTCTAGCATTTTTTGTGTAAATTGCACTGTAATTAGAGTGTCACGAGGACTAACCAAGGAATTCCAGACTAGCGTGTTCACAATATTTACATTCTGATAACATTTCTTTCTACAAGTTTAGTGTCTAAATATGTTACGCTAATATTATGACCAGGTAATACTAAACCTTGAAGCGAAAGTATTATAGATGGGAACATATTAATGCATTAGAGTGCAGACGCTTGATTTAAGGGTATAAGAGCACCAAGATCATCTCAAATTATTATGATCTTAGTAATATAATGCCACCATTTTGAATGCAGCATTTTTTTACATTTTAATATACACATTAAATCATGCCACTTCCTAACATACACATTTTTCTTCCCGTTATATGCTCAATGTGCTATTTACACAAGGAAAGGTTCTCAGGGAATAATGCAGACTGCTAGTGAGCTGGGTAAAGATCTCTCATCATCTACACGGCACTGGTTCTTCCCTGAATTTATGGTGCAGATTTACGAAGTGGCCAACCCCTCCCTCCTTTGTGTCTTATTTATCCCTCTAACATCGTGTGGACAGTATAGTAAACAGCTGATTCGAGACATCATTAATCCTGAAGCGAATCCCCGTCCTTTGCTGAAGAGAACAGAAGAAGAACTCTAGTCAAAAAGATCCCTGGGTGCATAGAGATCAACCTCACTGTTAAAGCGCTCAATCTCCTTATTGGCCTCCTGCAGATATTCCTCTACAAACTGGTCCATTACTGAATACACGGATTTAAGGAAGCTCAACGCACACAGAGACAAAACAGAATGGAGGCGAAAACAAAGAAAAGGTTCTACAGTGTCATTAAAGGATACAAGGATGGAAGTTCTGCTTCTCTCCAAAGAAACTGACAAACTGATGGCCATTATAGAAGTAACCTAAAGGAAGTGGTTCCAGGTGCTTCTTCATCTATAAACAGATCAACCAATATATGTTCTTTTTAACATAGCATGTGTCTACTGTATCAAATTTGTGCTGAATATGTTACTTACATGGATATTTTTGATCTCCTGTGGTGTGAGAGTACTTCTCGTCCTCATCGATTTCTTTGGTGATTTCTACAAGACAATACGAGTGTGAGCTGGCAAATCCAGAAAATCTAGAGTCTAATTGAAAATACACTGGCTGTTATTGTGGATCTGTAAATCATGGAACACTATTATCATTCTGCTTACAAAGACATGTCACCAGCAAGAAGTGCTCGACAGTTCATTATGAAGACACCTACTACTTTATTCTGTACTATTTTTATAGATATTTTTTCCTGGCTGATTCTAGATTTTTTAGCCTTTTAACTGGCAGTGTTGGCAGTGTTGACACTGATAAGACATAAAACAATGGTTCTGCTTCCTAATTATCTCTGAAATTAGGAGGAGAAACAATAAAAGAGCTGATATATTTTGAATTCTTATATTTTGCTGACATTTGGTTCTCAAATAAATGTAGTCTAGTACAAAGCCAAAAGTAAGAGTACCTGTTTAGCACACTGTCTGAGCCAGTCCTTGAGGCCGTTCTGGGTGAGTCCTACCCCATGGATCAGCAAGTAACAATTTTGGGTGATTTTGGAGCTACTGGCGGAGACCTGATCAAGGGTCACAGTCACAGTCCCACTGATGGAGCTACAGCTCACCTCCCACAACCTGTCACTGTCTGTTTGCAAGCATTTGTGTGGTCAACACAAGTACACACACACACACACACACACACACACACACACACACACAATTACAATTACCAAATGTGCAGCCAGAGTGTGATTGAAAAATAATAAAACATCATTACCCAAAAGCAAGCTAGAAAATATAAAAAAGCTAAGTTTATTGAACTTTATTGACCTTAACCATAGATGAAAAGGTTTTAAGAAACAACCAGACACAGTCTACTATCCATCTGCTGTCTATGCAGCAACAGGTTTGTTGGTAAAATAAATCCTGTTTGTGCTGCACTCGGTGTAGAACCGTTACTATGTAGTGATGTCTGTCACATGCATCTACTTCAGATTATTATGCAATGGCCATTGCACCTGATTGCACCTGTTGTTGCATCTGGTTGGACCTGTGTTGATTTTTTCCACTCTCCCTGCCCTTGTTCACTTTAATAACTGTAACTGTCCCCTTGATGGAACTCTGATGTTGTATTGGTTGACTATGAATTTGTATGCATTATGCAGTGACATGCTTCGCAAAAACTACAATCAAATGTCTAGTATGGCATGCTTACAATCACTCATCCCACTCCTAATTCACTACTCACCACAATATTCTTAACAGTCTTATACACACAGGCAGAAATGTAAGGATCAAATGACAAAAAAAAAAATTATAACGCAAATTAAACTATTACGTGTTTGGCGAACACACTAAATTAAAAGTGACACCAAAGAGCACCAGAGAACAATTTAGAACAAAACACAGATGATTCATGGGGAAAACAGAGACACCTTATGACATCTTTCTAAGTGAGTAAAAAATGCACTATACTACCCAAGGTGCTTTTTATGGTGTGAAAACAAACTATTAAATCTGCTTGTACCAAACCATTCAAAACAGCCATTCAATCCTCTGCATTCTGCTCACTCTCTCCATGCAAATACGCAACTGAAAAGGTGTAAGAATGAATAGACCCTTGCGAATAAACGACTGAAAAAAGGAAGTAAAAAACAGAGATGAGTGGAGCAGGCCACACTACTTTGAGGATTTGAGGCAGAAGTCCTACCGTCCAGAAGGAGCCCAGAGGGCCCCTGTCTACCACTTCCCAAAGGCAAGTCAAACATTAATTACAAACACGCACATACACACTCAAAACAGAGAAAGCCACAGCATCCTGGTGTCGATTAAAGTGAAGAAATAGGCAACAATTTGCATTAAGAATATTATTTATTTGAGTTAAACAAGAAATTTGAGTCAGTGAAGAACCCGTAGAGAACGAACACCCTACCAGAGAAGAGCACTTTCCCAATGATGTGATAGATGTTTCCTGTGAAAGGGCTTCCTCTGAGGGATGACTTTAATCCTGAAATACAGATATGTGTGTGTGGGAGAGAGAGAGTGAGTTACACCACAATGCAGTGTCAGCTTTCATCGCTAGACACGCTATCACAGCACAGCTAACACATTGCTAGCACCTTCAGCTTACATCATTTCCATTGTCTGTCACCAACCTGGATAAAAAAAGAGATTCTTTTGCAAACACAAGCACACACACACACACACACACACACACACACACACACACACACACACACAAGCACGCACGCACACACGCCCACCCTTACCTTTGCAGCAATGCAGAAATGAGGCTCGTTCTAGAGGACGGTTGAACTGTACACATTGTTGGGACATTGATAAAGATCCACAACCAGTTACAAACCTTCCCTCCCACCTGCAGCACAACAAACAGAAGACAGTGTTTACATGCTTCATGGATTCCCATGGCAAAACACACACATATACGTTAAAAATGAGGAAAATGAGGAACAAGGTTCACCAGCCAGGGTAGAGCAGATATCGAGCTCTGATCATCTGAGACTGATCAAAACTGCTGTCACTCAGAATCAGCCGCATATCTTCAGCTCTGCAATGCCAATATTATAAACGTTAAATACAAAGTGCAAATCTTTAGAGCACTCTCTCTTACTAATGCTATTTTAATGTCCAAGATATAACACGAAGATTGACGCTTGTGCTTGCTAACCTGGACACAGCTCCTCTCTCGGCCAAGATAAATGCTGCGTTGGGATTCGCTGAACGAATGAGCTGCTGCATGTATTTCAACAGAGGTGTTTCTGCTCATCAGTCAAACCCGTAAACACCACATTACTCACCACACCTGCAATAAACACACAAAACAGATGTTATTACACCAAACAAATAAGGTCACGCGTATAATGTACATGTACACACAAACACACACATGCTTAGGTAAACAGAAAACGTTCCCATAGGGCTTACCGTGACTGCACTGCTCCAGGAGTTTAGGGAAGAGAAGCCTGGGGAAATAAAGCAGTCTAGATTGAGCTGTGAGAAGTAAAAAAAAAAAAAACCTCTTCAATATTGTATGAACTCTTTAAGGAGTCGACAGCAGTAAATTATGCTTCAATAACATTGTTCTGTATTGAGCTACAGCACTAGGGGTGGAAGGGTGTGAAGGATGTGCATGCTTTGCTCAACCTTTGTGTGGTGTGTATGGAGTGTAAGGGCTTGTATTTCTGCAGATAAAACTAATGACAGGAAACCTTTGGGAAAAAAAAAGGTAAAAGACCTGTGTTCCATGAAGGATGTTAGTGGGTTGACACAGGCTGTGACAGCCCCCACACACACTCTGTTTTGAACCGCTGGGTCTGGATGACATATGACAGCTTGAACCACATCCAATACATCTGTGTACCTGTAACACACATTTATAAACACATAAATACACTAATAACATCTTAGCAAAACGAGGCCATATGGCGCTTTTTTCGTGTACGTAGAAACTGTATTTCTGTTGGACTCAAAGTACATTACAATACAACACCACAATACATTAACACAGCAAAGAAGCAAAACGTGTCGTTTGCAAGCCGCTGGCTGGTTTGTTAGTGTGTTTCTAAAAAAGAAACAGGTTTAGCTGCCAGGAATAAAATGTATAATTAAATTTACTTTAATTCCGAAGTACTTAGGTCTCACTGACTGTTTTGCACATCCTTAAACTATGCATTTCATATCTGCACCATGCACTTTTATGCATTTAAACAAATGTAGTGGCTTTTAGTGTCTTTAGAAAATGCATACTGTTACATAAGAACCGACTTTCAGTCATTGTGTTGCTCTAATATCTAATCATGTTTGGCCACTGCCTGGGAATATTCACTTTTCGTTTGCATGGCTTTGCAAAATTCTCAAACTGTTTCTGCTGTCCTCTCCTGCTTTATGTCCCTATCTCTTTGACAAACCACCACACAGGTAGTTTGCCTCTATACCAAATAAATAGAAGACAATAATACTAGAACTACAGTGTAAATGCATTTAGCGAGAACTCTTTGTTCAATGCAACTGCTCTTGAATTAAAACGGAAATACGAACACAATTTAACCATGATTTCGAACAACAGAAGAATGTGAAGTTCTATGTGGTCTATTCATGAGTTGATTTTAACATGTGATGATTTAACTAAAATTCAAGATGCAAAGTGCCAGAGGACAGAAAATGAAGTCTGAAAACACAATCTAAAATGATGGATGCAGCCTGAATAAATATGGGTGTTTTTTAGTTATATGCAAGGCAACCTGGAGAAAACTCGCCATATGGTGCCAGTGACACTTTATTGCTAATTAATTTAACACAGTCTGGCTTTCCAGTATTTATATATAACAAAAATGTCAAATAGATAACAAACCAGATGTATCATTAAACACTGATTTGGGTTTGGTAAACAGCTTAATAGGATTTTTTTTACTAATAGCTAGGTTGGATCGTACTTGCTGATGACCGACTAATCAATAAATACTTTTTTTTAAATAGATGCTGGATAAAAAAATGAAATAAACATAACACACAGGTAAACATGTAAAACCCCCAAAATAAATGTACTGTATAACGCAACCCGGAAAAACTAATGGATATTTGCCAGCAATCAAATATTACTCTGCAAAACTGTTGAATCTGTCAACCTCTGGTAAGCACCTAAACAGTTATAGGTTTTAATGGGAGTGTGTGCATCTGTCTGTAAATGTCTTACCCTGGTGTTAGTAGTAGCACTCTTTGTGCATTTAAACATGTCTCACTTGTTTTGGCCACAAGGCTACTCAGGTACCTCTGGAGATGTGGCACACATAGATCTTTTGAGCCCAAGTCAGGATGGTATACCTCCCACCTATTAACAGTTAGTATAAAGGATTTACAAATAATTGGGCCAATTTACTGTACTGCAGGTTTAAATAAATGTTTGCGCTTACCTGCCACATTCCTGATTCACATCCACCAAAAAATCGCACAAACTTTCTTTATAGCTCCCTGGTAAGCCTGTAATGATTGAAAGGACCATCTAGAGGCAAACACACATACACAGTTATCTTTCATTACACAGAGTTATCAAATGCATTAAAAATAATAAAATTAATATTTTGAGTGCATGTCCTTGTTAAATACTCAATCAGTGATTAGTGCTCAATTTAATCAACCAACCTTTGTTTCTGACTCTGAATTAGGGTGTGTGTTTGGGAATAGTGCTTCTAGGTGTTCACTGTATACAGACTCTTCACACATGCTATTACTGATAGCAAAGTGCTTCAGAAACCTAAGGATCAAAATGCATCACGGAAATAATAACAAATCCATCACTGAAGCACTATAGGGTGTAACTGATTGGAAAATAAATATGCTGCTACCTGTCTATATCCGGCACATCTGGATAAGCAGTTTTCAGAGTTACTCTGGTATTTTCTGCAAATGAACCTTGTACCTTATGGAACTTTAGCAATCTTGAGTACCTGCCGGGTCAGGGAAATGACACACATACCAAAAGCTGTGTTAAACATTAAGTTAAAAAAAAACATGCTGATATACTGATTTACTATAGTATATTGACTAACTCACATGCTTGAGCAGTCAAGACCCAGCTGTTCTTGAGCAACAAGCTGCACATGGATCTTAGATTCAGGCTTATTCCAAACCTGCAGGACCTGAGCAACAATCAAAACTGATTTATAAGCAAAATACAAGTGCTTTTATGGTTGAGCAAAAAATAATAAAAAAATCTGCAAAGAGGGATGTTACCTGTGAGTAAAAGTCTTTGTAACCCTTGGTTTTGGGCATCAGAGCGATGGCCAGACAACAGTCTGAGCTGTGTAGAGGAAATGGAAGATATGGAAGAAGAGAGGTCTCGTACTCAATAAACAGGATGGTAACAGCAGAGAAAGAATCCTGCAAAACATTTACACAGAGTTTTTAGTTCCATACAGGGTTCCTACATATTTTTTAATTAATTCTTTTTCAGACTCAAGTATGCTGGTTTCCCTAAAGATTTTTAAACCATATTTAACATCTCAAATAATTATTTTAATTTCCAGCTATACCGTGCGTTACATTAGAGCCTATGATTTATGTCAGAGTCAGAATCTCTGATGTTTTTCAATGTGTTTAGTCGCATGGTTGGGGGCGCTGTACTGTCATGGCAACTGCTGTCTCACGATGTAACATCCAATCACAGATGTGCAGGTTCAGGCTAGTGCCGATCTTTTGGCAGCGCTGAGAGTCTGCTCCTAACTCCACAAAAAACATCATGGCCATGTCCACATCAAAAAGTTTTAGTTTGAAAACATATTTTTTTACTCCTTTTGGCCTTCCGTTCACACTGAGACGGCATTTTTCGATGTTTACAGTTGAAAACGCCCTCCAAAATGGATAAATGTGAAAACGTTTTCATGTCGCAGTGTGTTAGTCATTGGCACAAAATTTTAAAGAGCCGGGCAGTAAAGCGTCTTAAGGTTGAAGCATCTTATATTTTGCTTATGTGCAGGACAAGGACGTAAGCATTTTGAGACATTTAAGCATGGATGAGCAACCTTTGTGAAATGAATGAAAAAAAAAAGTGTTGACGCGGCGCTTTTGTCTGGCCGAAAAAGCTGTTTTCGAATGTATCCGGATTAACCTTTGGTTTATATAAAAAAAGTCTTTTTACTAATTTGTAATTTTAGAAAAACAAACAGGGCAGCAGTATGGAAACACAAATACTGTTCAGTGATTTATTTCATGCAAATTCAGACCTGAAAATCACTCAAATCAAGTTCCATACTTGTTCATACTTTTGCAAAATGTGTTATACCCCCAGTAAAAATCAGTACTCAGCTGGAACATGCTGGTAGTTTGCCATTTTCTTTTTAAAACATAATTTATACTGAACAAACAATGAAACAGCCAGAAGAGGTGAGATTGCTAGCAGTTTTTAGTTACAGGATATCAGAAGTAATCTGCAATGTTTTATATGCAGACATCTATCTATCTGTCTGTCTGTCTGTCTGTCTGTCTGTCTGTCTGTCTGTCTGTCTGTACATGTGTACGGAACCAAACGCCCTGTACCAAATGCAATCCTTTTTTACGTGCATAGGAACATAGTTACAATATGAGTTTCCTAAGGAACGTATAAAGTGGCAGACCGTAAGTTTGTTTAGTTTCCGCCTCGCACTTTGTGTGCATTGAGCAAACTCTTTTACACTTTAAATCATACACAACAATGCTAAAGGTATAAAGAAGAAACTAGACTTAGTGTAGAGTTACTGTGGCTACTTACGCCTTATTGGAAATAAGATTTGTTTGGCACATACATGAAAACGCTAACGCCAACTAGGTAGTGGCTACTGGCCAACGGGGGCTATGGAATTAAAATTCAAATTTTTTTATTTGGCACAAGCATAGATGTCTCTGTCTTACTCCTACTGACTTTCATTCCCCTTCTCTCCAGTGCATACCTCCACCCCTCCAGCCTCTTCTCTACCTGCTTCCTACTCTCACCACAAATAACAATATCATCCGCAAACATCATAGTCCATGGAGACTTCTGTCTGACTTTGTCCGTCAACCTGTCCATCACCTCTGCAAACAGGAAAAGGCTCAGAGCCGATCCTTGCTGCAGTCCAACCTTCACCTTAAACCAGTCTGTTGTTCCTACTGCGCACTGTTGTTCACTGTAGACACACTGTCCTCATACATGTCCTGCACCACCCTCACATACTTCTCTGACACACCTGACTTCCTCATACAATACCACAAATCCTCTCTCGGCACCCTGTCGTACACTTTCTCTAAATCCACAAACACACAATGCAACTCCTTCTGACCTTCTCTATACTTCTCCATCAACATTCTCAAAGCAAATAATGCGACTGTGGTGCCCTTCCTTGGCATGAAACCATACTGTTGCTCACAGATGGTCACCTCTTCTCTTAGCCTGGCTTCCACTACTCTTTCCAATAACTTCATGGTGTGACTGAACAACTTTATTCTCCTGTAGTTACTGCAGGTCTGCTCATCTTCCTTATTCCTAAAAACCGACACCAGCACACTCATTCTCCATTCCTCAGGCATCCTCTCACCTTCCAAAATCTAGTTAAACAATCTAGACAAAAACTCCACTGCCATCTCTCCCAAACATCTCCATGCTTCTACTGGTACGTCATCTGTTAATCACTGCTCTCACTGCCTCCTTACTAATCCTATCCACTTCCCGCTTCTCCATCTCCACGTCATCAAACCTTTTCTTTTTCTCACTAGTCAACACATTTTCATCTCCATCCTTTATTGTTCTAACTTCCCAGCTCAGTCCCTCTGCCTGGCCAATCGGTATAAATCCTTTTCTCCTTCCTTAGTGTCCAACTTCTCATACAGCTCCTCATATGCCTTTTCCTTGGCTTTCAGCACATCCCTCTTCACCTGCTGCCACATCTCCTTGTACTCCTGCCTACTTTTCTAATCACTCTGTCAATCCCAATTCTGTTTTGCCAACCTCTTTCTCCTTACGCTTTCCTGCACTTCCTCATTCCACCACTACGTCTCTTTGTCTTCCTTTCTATTTCAAGATGTCACACCAAGTACCTTTCCAGCTATCTCCCTTATCACTCCTGCAGTAGTTGCCCAACCATCCGGCACCTCTTCACCACCAACGAGCCCCTGTCTGACCCCTTCCCTGAATCTCACACTACAGTCTTCCTCCTTCAGTTTCCACCATCTTATTCTTCTTTCAGTCTTTACTCTTCTTCTCTTCTTCTTCACCTCCAAAACCATCCTTCAGACCACCATCCGATGCTGTCTAGCTACACTGTCCCCTGCCAACACCTTACAGTCTCCAAACTCTTTCAGGTTGCATCTCCTGCATAGAACATAGTCCACCTGTGTGCACCTTCTTCCACTCTTACACGTCACCCTATGATCCTCCTTCTTCTTAACAAAAGTTTAACATTTGTAAACTAGGGATTTAACAAATGTAAACTATTTAATTTTTATTTTTCAGTTTATTTATTTTATTTAATCAATAAAATTTTTGACAATTTAATTGATTACGCAATTTAATCAATATAATAAAAAGTGCATTGCATTAATTTGATACATTCATAAAATATTATATATTTTTATATATTTTATAATTTATATATTATTTAACCAATATATAAATATATATATATATATATATATATATATATATATATATATATATATATATATATATATATAAATAAAAATAATTATTTTTTAAATTTAAACTGTTCAAGTGTTGTTCACAAACATTAATATTGATTAACTACGTACCCCTATCTATCTATCTATCTATCTATCTATCTATCTATCTATCTATCTATCTATCTATCTATCTATCTATCTTTAAAATAGATACTGACCCCATCATAAACTTTGATGTTTTTGATATGGTTCTTTGACAAAGTGATAATGCCATAATGCGGATGGACAATCAATAAACCCTCTGAGAAAAACACCAGCTTTCCTAAAAGACAAAAGTGAAAAAACATTAATATGTAGGAACATCACTACACACACACACTCTACACAGGTGATACAATGACTTGTACCTTCTTCAGGTGTAGAAAGCAAACTGTTTGAGAACACCTGTGCTGAGTGTTTGGATGTTAGAGGAACCCCTAAACATGTCCCATTCTCCTCCTGTACTCACACACATACCGTGGAAGAGAACACAACAAAATCACAGAACACAGTTTAAGCAAACTAAGTGTAATAACACTGCACTAAAATAAGCATTGACATGCATTTCACCTTTATTAAATGGAGAGCTTGCTCATACAATCTCACATCAGTATCATCCACCTGTATTTGAGAGAAAAAAGACATACAATCCCTCACGCAATTCTTTCATTCAATTTAATAAGGGCTTTACAGTGAATACAGGCTTTATCAGTGAAATACAAAAAATGAAGCAGACACTGTATAGACAGAGAGAATGACTGTACCATCCAGGAGATATAGCGAGGCACTGAAGATGTAAGCAGAGTGAATAAGCTGTTTGAAGCAAGGGCTCCATCTACAGGAAAAGACACGCATTACATATTAATGTCTTGCCAGCTAGAGTTGCGTTATTTTACACTAAACTGACTTAAGACCAAGAAAGCACATACACATGCACATTTTGCTTTGTTTGAGCTTTGTGCTTGAGTGTATAGACACCATTATCTGTTAAAATTGGGGCTGTCATGAATGAAATGGTTGTCATTTTAACTACACTTAATATTTAAACTTATAAGTTTGACCCGATTAGATCGTTCAGAAGATGGTCCCAGTGAATGAGCCATACCTCTGACACTTCTAATTTAAATGAAACATAACAAAAAATATATTTTTTACTTAAACAAACCTGCTCAGCAAGTAACTAGTAATAATACCGTTCTGGTCTGCTATTAACATTCTCAAGTAACCATAGCTGCCTTTTTGTTCTTGTGTCTTGTGGCATCTAGACTCTTTATGTGTCACGTGATTCCATAGATATATGTTGATCTAAACATGCACCAAGACACTTCTTAAAATTCTATACTGATCCATCCACAAGGTTCACTCCCAAATATAGCTAAATGGTATAGACGGCCACTGATGATGATAAAATAATGAACTATGGAATTATAATTTAAATAATTATATAGTATAAATACAAGCATGCACCATTTAAGTTCAATGAATTAAATCCACTGCATAAATGTTTTTTTTTATTTTATGTCTTTGTAAGAATTTTAATGTCAGAGGTTTTAGAAAAAAACATCGAAATCACTGGCAGAAAATCACAAATCCCCAAGCAGTAAACAGAAAATCTTACCCCTCTGCTGAATGTAGATCCCAGACTCCAGGAATGATTCAGAGAACACTACAGATCCCAGGTCCCCTCCTCCCCACTGGAGATCTGGAATATCATGCACTACCATAGACGCCTTTAGGAGGGTCAGAGAACACTATGTTATTCTATACACTATGACAGGAGGGAACAGTTACAGCAGAATGATTGGGCATTTTACAAACTTACAGTTTTGACGAAAAAGCGACTGTGTTCATCGCTGAGCGGTATCACTCTAAAATGAGAGGGGGGAAAAGAATGTGTAATGTAATAGAACTGTGGGGGGGATATTTTAAACATTATAAGTGTGTATGTGAAAACCTACCTGCCAGCATTGTTAACAGCTTCAATGCTGAATACTGCTTTAGACCTGAATTACCACAAGAATCGCCAGCAAGAGTATTAACAGAAGCTGCTACAAAATCAAACATCATACGCTAACAAAGCAGCATAAAACACGTGACCAGTTGCATGTTCACTATATGACCAAAAGTATGTGGATACATAACCATTATACCCATATGTGGTTCTTCCCCAAAACCAAGTTGTGTATGGTTGTCTTTGTAAGTTGGTGCAGTACAATTTGCCTTCAATGCAACTAAAGGATCAAGCCCAACCTAGCATGGCAATAATCCTGTACACAAAGTGAAGTGCTAATGCATAGCGTATGTCATAGTGGGACAGAATGAGAGACCTGAGAGCACTCCTGTACTGAAGCATCCCAAAGGTTTCCAAAGCCAGATGAAATGTTTGCTCTGCTACATCCTTTGCCTGGTAAAACAACAGCGCTGTGTCAGAAGCACTCAATGTACACAAAGCTGCAAATCAAAGTCTGCTGCTAGAATTAACAAATAACATTCTGTCTACATAATCACTAAAAATGTTCCCTTGTGTATATGTTCTCTGATGATCTAATGACATATACAGATGATGGCCCATGAAATGACAAGTCTACCTTGCTAGAGCTGGAGTTGATGGAGAAGCATTTTATTCCTGCCAGCACTGACTGAACAGCAGCTGTGTAGATCTTTGTAAGCAGCCTGCAAAATCCAGTGTTCCGGTGTTTGTTATTCTAGAAATCTAGATCTAGGTCTAATTTATAACCAAAAGGCAACATTGTCTGAGTACTTACATGATTTCTGATGACTTCTGCGTGGTGACATTATCATTCTCTACACAAGCAAGACAAAACTGTGAAAAATATCATAGACCCATAGCATTATAAGAAGCTTTACTAATTACACAAACCTACCCAGGTATGGAACATGAGTACTGCCAAAGAAGTATGTTCTTGCACAGGTCAGTGGACCTTTAGGAGCCACACACTGAAGCAGCTGAACACAGAACGAGAGTAAATCGCTTTTTCTCTGGCATGCTTCCTCACAATGCTTAGTTATTATTGTATTATTATGAATGTGTGGTGTTCTTTTACCATGTGTTTTGCAGCACTCCCACAAGGCCCAGTGTTGCGGACCTGGTGGCCCTCAGAGGGGAACGTGTAGCAATAGTTTTCCAGGTCATCTTTGGAAGAATGGCTCCCGAATAGCACATACGGCTGTCGACTTTTACTTAAAAACAAGCAAAAAATAGATATAGTGTTTTCTTTGGTCTGACCAAAAATATATATATTGCATTAAGAAAATACTTTTCAAAGTTTAATATCAAGTACCTTTTATCTGTGATATTGCTTGAAATAAGACCATGGGAGTAATATGTTCTGAATGGCTTTATTGAAGAAAAGAACAAAGTAAGAATGTTAAAATCCATTTAAAATACAAAAAAAAAAAAAAAAAAACCAACAATACAAAAAGTATCCAAATGGATAAAATATTATCCTTCTGGTATTTGATTATTCACTCTAACACACAAGCCTTGCTAGCCTTTCCGGCTCATTGTGTTTTAGAACAAGTACAGCTGTGCATGCACCTACATTCCACCACAAACATCTTGGTTGTCTAGTTACCCTAGGCATGAGGGTAGATTTGTATTTTTTGTTAGCTAAGCCTAGTTTATTCAGCTAGTTTGTTTTGCTGTTTGTTTGTTAGGCTAGCTTATTTTAATTACAGCCTAGAGTAGTTCCTTTTGTTCATTTCTTTGCCACTATCCATGTTCTCCTGCCCCTGTGAATCTAGTGAATCCCTGAAGTGCTGTTTTGTGTCTTTCCTGTTGTATTCCATTATTCTGTTCACCAGTCAGATCACACACACACACACACACACACACACACACACACACACACACACACACACACACACACACACACACACAAAATAGATGTGTGTGTGTGTGTGTGTGTGATCCTGCAACAATGAAAGTGTTATTGTTCTTGCGTTCCCCTGGCCCCTGGAATGTCACAATAAGCTTCTGATTTATCTTCATATTCTGATATATCTGATTATATTATATACAAATCAATAGGGGTGTAGCGATACACTCAGCTCACAAGTCGATACACATCTCGATTTAATTAAACAGGCCTGTCACTGGAAAAACTGAACTGAACTGAAATTTAACAAGATCTTTGGATTAAGATAGCTGAAACCTAAGAGACAACTTCTTAAAAAAGTCAAGGTGCAAAAAAAATTTATAAATTAAATCAAATAAAACAAAGTATGTTTGTAAATATGTAAACATGTTTAACACAAACAGGTGAAGGCTTTGTTTAGGTTACTTATAGGTTTTTATGCAACAAATAAAACCCCCCAGAATATCTACAATTTCGGGTAGAAACTGGGATTTTGAGCTTTTACAATTCCACCATTTTAGTGGACAGGAAGTGAGGGTAACAGAAGTGTCCTATTCGTACATGTCAATCTCTACTTCTATACTGGATTTGGACTGGGTAACTGCAGTTTTAGCAAAAGCAACACCAAGATCTTCCAGTGCTCTCTTTTTTTTCGGTGGCTGTTCTTGCTCAACTCTGTGTACTGCATCTCTCTGATCAGCGGGAAACCTCTTTACGTTGATCAGGGAGCAGGTGGTGCAACGATCTAAATCTGGGGTCTAAGGCAGTACTTTCTGGAAGATAATCCTGTACCTGCCTGAGAGGTTTTAAAAATGGCTGTCTTCATCTAAGCTACAAGTGTGGAGTCCTTCTCATCCAGTGTCATGCTCTGTTCTGTCATAGATTTTAAGGGCACAATGAGTGACAGGCGGCAGTCTTTTTCAGCAGTTTAAGTGGGTTTACTCTTTCTTTGGCATCACTGATGTTAGCACTATCTATGGTATCAAGTTGCAGGGCATTTGGGCATACCTCTGTGCTCAAGAGTGCTACCGTTATAGAAGGCTTGTTGCTCGAGATAGCTCTCTAGCATATCCATCAAACAGATGTTGGACGGGGCATAATCTATTTTAGCTGCACTCATTTTGCCCATGCTACTGTTCAGTTCAAGCGATTTCTCTAAATGCGAAGCAGGTGACGCGTAGCTCACGTGTAGGCAGCACAACCAATAGGATAAAACGGACGTTATATTGTAAAAAAACTCCACGTTGCATAATGTGACATTTTTGCTTTGCGATATATATCGTACCACGATAAATCACTACACCCCTACAAGTCAATACTATATTATTATGATCAGGGGCGCTAGTGAGCAAGCATGGAGTAGGTTATGTTTTGGGTGAGCTCTGCTAAATTAAAAAAGGTAAATTCTATTTTGGGGTTTTTGCGTTTTATGTTTTACTAAAGCATTCTGTTTTGGTATTTTTGTCTATTGACTGGTAATGTTGCATAACAAAGGACAACTTTTCCTTTATATCTCTCATCTTATATAGTCCATAAATAGATGACATTATTTAATATTTAAATGTATATAGTATTAGGTCAAATAATATGTTACTATTTTTTTATTCATTTGGTATTCTATTTAGTTTTTTTTTTCCTACCGTATTTGTAAAATGACCATATTACCTTTAAGTCAAACACTGAAAGTAGAATATACGCCCTCTATCTTTGTTTAGTTACAGAGCGCCTGCTACACTGTGATTTCTCTGCAATAAACACTGGATATGTTTTCAGTGGGTTTAGGGGTCACTTTGTTCCTTTGAGTGACAAAGTAACACCAAATTTACATTCTACACTCTATTTAATTTGCCTTTTCTTTGTTAAGTTGAAAGAGGGACCAATTTTATACGTTCAGATCCCTTAGTGTTTGGACAGGATTCTGTGTTTTTTTTTTCATTCTGTCAGATAATAAAAAATTACCAATATAACCAGTAGGTCATCAAGCTGCAATATTAAATCTGTCAGCTGGAAAGTAAGGTCCTTAAATCACCCTGTTAAGCGGAAAAATTACTTTCACATTTAAAACAACTTAAAATGTGGATTGCCTTTAAGCAATAATTATGTAATACAGATCATTTCAGATTAAAGTGTGAGTGGGAAAGCAGCTATATCACTCCGATTTTAATTCTAAATCCTGAGGTACGGCAAGTCTTATTGAGGGAAAAACAAACATTCCATTTGATACATAGATGCTTGAAACAGACCCAATACAATAAAAAATTGCAATTTAAAAGCAAACTCTGCAATATCTCAGTAGTCCGAGCTAATGTGTATGCAAAAACTATTATGACAGTCTTTTTTTTACAAATATTTTTACTAGGTTACCAAATTTAAATATGCATTATTTGATAATAGGAGGAGATATGAATTGCATATTGTTCTCATCTTTAGATCGCAGTTATGTCAAAACTACTATACCAACCAAGTCAGCGGATGCCAATAAATCATTCCTTTACATGAGTCTGGCGAGTTCGCAATCCTGAATCTAGAGACTATTCTTTCTTCTCACCTTTTCACATATTCTCGTGTAGGCAATTTTTTACCTAGATAAGAATCTTCTCCCTTAGATTAATTACTGTATCACTCTATTGTCATTTCAGACCATGCCCCTCTCTTAATGACACTGTGTACGCCAGCTACATGTTACAAATATCATCCCTGGCACTTAAATACTTTGTTGCTTTCAGGTGAAACATTTGTTAAACTTATATCTTCTAAGATAAAAATATTTCTCAAACATAATAAACACTGTAAATATCTTATTCAAATATATGGGTAGCAATGAAAGCATACTTGAAAGGGGAAATTATATCTTATAGCTCCCACATTAAAAAAACACAAACAGCCAGACTTGAATTAACCACTGCGATACTGAAAATAGATGCTACCCTAGCTGTTACACCATCACCCACTCTAAACGAACAAAGACTATCACTTCAAACAAAGTATAACCTTTAAGTACTGAGCACAGAGAGCATTTCTAAAAACATGTTATAGAACATATGAATATGGTGAGGCTGAGAGAGTTTTTGGTCATCGACTAAAACAAAATACAGCAGATCGCACTATAATCCAAATAAAAGATAAATTAACTTATTATCTATGAAATTTTCTTTTCATTTTTTGATAAGATGACTGTTCTTTTCAATTGATAGTGAGATCGTAGCTGAACTTGAACCCCCCTTTTTATTCAAAAAAATAATAAATGCATTAATAATGTCAAGGAAAAAAGGCAAAATCGCCTGGCCCTGATGGGTTTTCGAGGGAATTCCATAAAAAATTTACAAATCATTTATCCGCTCTGTTATTTAGTGTATTTGAGGAATAATTTTCTTCTGGTACCTTGCCTCCAACAAGCAGTTATACTGCTTATTTTCAAGGAACAAAAAAAAATCCTCTTGATTGTGATCCTTATCTCCCTCCTCAATGTGGACAGAATAATCCTGGCTAAAATGTTAGCCAGTAGACAAGAAAATGTACTGTATCCAATGATCAAATTGATCAAAGATTCCTCTTTTTGAACCAGTGTCTAGACACTCTCTGAATCCTACTGTTAACATCTTTAAAAATCAGTTTAGACGAGCTTTTTCGCTTACTGAAATCTTAATGCAGGCCCCTATTGCAAGAAATATATATATATATATATATATATATATATATATATATATATATATATATATATATATATATATATATACACACACACATACACGCCTTCCATTATAGAAGCTGCTTTTAATTACTGGGTAAATAAAGGATTGTCACACTGAAAGATCTATATGGCGATCATAGCTCAAATAGGCACTTCTTTCGATATTTTCAGATTCACAGCCTTTGGACACATTTCAGCTCTGCCAACTAAATCACTGCTTGATATCGTTTAAGAAATTAACTGACATTCCAAAAATAATATAGGTATGATCTATTCTATGATTTGCTCACAAAATGTAACATCCTTAACGAAAATCGAAGCGACAATGGGAAAATGAACTTGACTTGCTTTTTTTCAGAGGAAACATGGCAAGATATGGTCAACAAGATTCAGTCAACTTCAATCCGTCTATGACATACAATTATCCAATTTAAAGTAGTTCACATTTATTATTTATAATGTTTGATTTCATTTCTTTTTTAACCTTAATAGCCAGGGTTATATTGTGCAATTGGAAGGACATGTCTCCACCTACTTTTATTTAGTTAATTAGAGAAATTATGCATCATCTCGCACTGAAGAACGTTCGTTACTCTACTAAAGGCTGTAGTCAAACTTTCTCAATTTGGCAGCCAGTGCATACATAGTGCAAATGGAGCCAAACTTAATATTTGCTGTCGGACTTTGCTGTTGCCAGCTCTCCTTCCGCTCTTTCTCTTCCCCTTTTTAAAATGATTATGATTTTTTTTAAGGATTTGTTTTTTCTTTGTGCACATATGTGTATATAATTACCTGAGTGTATATGCATATAACCTATAGAAACCTGAAATCTGCATTGGTACCTCTGCAGTCTGAGCTTCTGACATCTCCTGTATGGACAGCGGGCTTTCTGTGTTCACAGTGTTAAACAAGCAGCTCCACTGCTTCTCAAACAACAGCAAATCCTAAAAGAATAAAACATTGCATCCACATTACGTGTGTGTGTTCATATTTGTTCCTTTTGTGTAATTAAGTAATGGGGATTATGTTTGTACCTCACTGAGCAGATAGTCCAAAGACACCGGGTCTAGTCTTGAATAAATCTCCCAAAGACTCTCACTCATATCAGTCAGCTAGAATGATATTACACATAGGCCACATTGGTAAACACTTGCAGGATAAACCTGTGTGATGTCTGCACAGATAAGTTCTATCTGCAGCAATGCTCTACCTTGTATTTCATGGTGAAGAATCCACCTGCTCCTATTCCTTCCAGAGCAAATGCTTGAACAATGGGCCACATCTCTAACATGAACATATCAAACTTCTGCACATGACCTACAAATGACATTTAAAACCTGGATCAGCAGCAGCAATAGTATGTTGATTGGTTTTTGTGTGTAAATTGCATGTGCAGATCTCTTACTTTGAGAGCTGTAGGGTATTCCAATGCAACTGCAGTCTTCAACCATAGACACAAAACTGGAGATTTTAAACTCTTCTGCAGCTTCCTCGTCCTCGTACTGGCAGGTGGAAAGGATGACAGAAATACGTCCTTTTTAAATATCAGCCCAATGAAATCTTTTAATACAAATTAATTTGCATTAGTCGTAAAACAAAGCTAAACAACCCATATTTATTAGGGTTTTTTAATTGTCAGAAAAGCAGTAAAAAGTTTTAAGTATTGTAAGCTAGGCCTTGCAATGTATTCTATTGTAAGTGCTTATTTATTAACACTGATTTAAACACTAAATGGCGAGGCAAAGCATTAAACAGGGCAAGGCATGCACAGATGGTGTCTCAGTATCACGGCAACCAAAAGGATTATGCACAAATAAACGTCTTGTACATAGCAATAAAAATATCCTTAAATCTTAGCAACTAGATTTGAAGAAATGGGAAAGCGTACATAATCTGTGCCGAAATTCCCATTTAAATTGTAATAAATTACTAATATAAAAATTGACAGTCTCTGCTGTGCTTTTGTTTGTAATGCGTGGTGTAGCTGATCACCTCTGCCTCGGTCATGCAATGCAGGTGCAGATTCCTCCAATGGGAGATGTAAGGAAGCAAGTAGCTATAATTCACAGGGTTACAATACAGATGCACACTCTCTGCCTTTATGAGAAGAATCACATCTGGAACCAAGCACACAGAGATTTACAGTATAATAGCAGGATATATCCCCCTGTAAAGAACATAATTCATTCATCATTGTTAAAAGTGCTAAACAAATAAAAATGAACTGAATGTTTGTGTGTAACATATTTTACATTCTCTATATAAACAATATCGGAGGTGGAAAGGCATTCAAATATTCTATTCAAGTAAAGTAACTATTACTCTGCTGAAATTTTGCTCAAGTACAAAAAAATTACTGGTCTAAAAATCTACAAGTACCTAAAAGTAAAAAGTAACTAATTAAAATGTACTTAACAAAGGGCTATGTTTTATTTATTTATTTATTTTTTTAGGAAATCCACTACATGTCACTCAGAGGCATGTAATATTAAGCCATTTTCCTCAATACATAAATAACCAGGAATAATATTTTTGTTTCATTTGTTTGATTGAGTTTATTTGCTAATGATGTTTTAAATCAGATTTATGCATATGAAGTTTTATCCCTATTTACATTCAAACAGGAGGAAAAATTGTATTGCTACCTTTTGAGTTACCAATAATTAATAACTAGTTATCAGTTGCTAGTGCCAACCAACATTCACTTTTTAACTACCAATGCAGTGGTATGGGTATTGTATAACTGACCTCTACATTCTTATGCAGGTTTAATGTCATCTATTTAACGTATACTGTTAGTTCGGTCTCTGGGCAAACACAACTTACAATGCATGATAAACCTGTTGCCTTTCTTGCACTTGAAGCTAGGGTTTCACTTCTTTTCCTTCTAGTTCGACCCGAATTTTAAAGACGACCAAAAGTAAAGTAAAAAGTACAGATTATAAAAACTATTAAAAGGTAAAAAAAAATGTGAAATAACGCACAGTAACGCAGTGTCATTTTTTACTCTACACCTCTGTTAAATATATTTTATAATGCAAGAACATATTAAACTTGAGTGCCCTGGATAAGCAATCATGCACACACTAAAGATGAAACACACTCAAGCTAAATCACTTATTTTCTTGTATAGATACAGAAATCGCATTGGAAAAAAAACAAAAACAGTTTCAAAATTCATGACAAAAGACACAAGCAAACAACATTCACATCCCTTAAGTTGACACTGGAGTATGGTGAAGAACGTAGGGTCATACCATCCAGCACCTCTTCAGGAAAGTCCTCACAGAGCTGCTTCGGGTTGTGCTGATAGAGACCAAAGAAAAGGTACCTGGCCAACTCGCTACAGCCCTCGTTATAACGGCTGTCGATACCTGACACAGAAGGAATTGCGAAAAAAGATTAGGACCATATGAAACATGTTAAATGGATTTCTGCACTAATAAATTTACATTACTCAGAGATATAATAGCAACATATTGAAATACTGTCATTTTGTACATGGTTGTAAGCTATAAATAAGAGAATCTATCTAATATATATATATATATATATATATATATATATATATATATATATATATATATATATATATATATAAATGTGTTCTATAGTACATGATCCAATCATGAGTCATTACTGAAGGATGTACAAGTAATTTATATATTATATATGTATAAGAAAAAATATATATATTTGCTATACACACACCACAGAAGACTCTGAATTGTATCTGAGGTATCATATAAAAATGGTTTTCTTAAAATATGGGTTCTAAAAACAAGGAAAGAGTTCTCTGATAAACTCACCCAGTGAGCAGAGGATGCCATCTGGAACCGTATCACCATCAGCTTTCAGGAGAGCCTGAATTTGCCGCAAGCGTGAACAGCTGCAAACACAGCACATCTGTACAGACCTACCTTTTTTTGCCTTTAACAATTAACACAACACGGTCATGCCTGATGCGTCGAATTTTAGAACTTTTCAAAACTGTTTTTTCAAGTGCTCTGATTAAGGGCAGGAATAGCTGTCAGAATATTTATAATGGTCATAATGACAAATCGCCAATCATTCGGATGAATCATTATATAATCGGTTACAAAACGCATGCTAAGTAAGAAGAAAAGGATTGTGCGCAACTGTATATTGTTAGCTGTATCATGATAAATGACAGCATATTCTTTACATCCTGAATTTTTTTATATTTAATCCCTTAAATGGTCATTATAATGTCATTACAAGTGTCTGTAGGAAGAGGTGAAATGGACATTTTAGAGGCCTTTTTTTTACATAAGCAAACTGAAGGCAATAAAAGAAAAGAAACAGGCCTTAATACAACATAAAAATGATCCCAGCAGAACAAACCATACTTAAAAAAATCTCAAATGCACAGTGAATATTTACATATTCCACCAGTAACCAGGAAAATATCTGACTATATCTGACTTTACTAAGTAGATATTATAATATTATATTATATCAGAGGTGTAAAATCAAAGCTCAGATCTGCTGAATTTTCAGATGCCTAGCTACATTTGCAAAAACTCATGTAAATGGCATAATCTTTTTAAATTTTATTTTTAAATAAACAAACAAACAAATAGGGAAAGGGTGGCAGAAAATGATTGCTTTTGCACTGCTACAATGAAACAATTACCAAAAGAGAAAACTACTAAACTGTGAAACATACCAATATGCGTTAAATGTGATGTAAGTGACTTATTGCATTTGCAAGTACACAAGTAGGTAAATGTTATTTATTGCTTGTCATCAGCTTTTTTTTTCTACATTCTTTCAGGATTGTCCTGCAGGAGCCTGTTCCTTAAAAGCGCACACATTACTGTGTCAAATGTACAGTATACAGTGTACACCAAGGCCATACAAATGCAAGTGTTTTGTTTTATATATGTATTTATTTACTTGGAAAATCAGCTACTGGTTATAAATAGCCAACAAGTGAAGTCAGTGCATTAATGGTCCAACTAACTGTCTTTGGCTTTTGTTTAATCCTTGGATCGGAAACAAACTTGTGCAATGGCGAACGTTAGTATGTTTTCGGTTGAACTAAAGGCTTAGACAAAGCGATTTACAAATAAATATTCGAAGTGTTTCGAATTTTGTGTATAAACTGTAGCTAGCTGATCTTAGCTATCGGCCCAACTCCATCACAACCACTAACCGTCACCTCGTTTTAAACACCACGGCGAACAAAAAATAAAGATTTACTTGCATATAAAGCGAAATTTATCATTACCTCACGGACGGCCCGACCATAGACTTCCCATCGGTTTTATTTATGCCGGCCATATTCGCGCTATTTATATCAGAAAGTCAGAAGGGAGAGTGAAATTGCCGTTAGATATATTATTTTCTCAGCTCGCGCACATCTCCATATTGCAGTCAACAGCCTCAGCTGGAGAACAGCAACACTGGCGGACGAGCATGGCAACCGCCTGTACCATTGTGTGCGGAGGGAAGTACGGTTGTGAACGAGCATAATAGAAAAGTCTTCACAAAAGAAATGTGAGCTTTTCCAACGCAAATATATTAGACCGCATGCAAAAGTATTATCAAAAGTATGAGTTGAATTCTAATATATTCCGTGTTCAAATACACCACCATTGGCTTCGAGCATTACCCCTTTCACTCAGACATGCCTTGACAATGGCTAATGCAATCCTAGAGCAACGTCTCAATGACCTCAACGGGAAATGTAACAGGAGCTGAGGACGATTGTCATGCTTTCTGGTGACAATAATGTTCATTAATACATGCCAAGTGTTCATTACATTCTAATACATTTACAGTTCCAAAGGCACGGCCATATTCTATAGTTCGGATGGGGTTGTTTTTTTTTTGTTGTGCCACAGATTTCAGATTGATGTCAGCTAACAATGTACACAAATAAAGCCTTAAATTTACTGTCAAAAACAGCAACGAAAAGGCATTTAGAGTTTTGGAAAACATTCTCCAATTTTGAATAAAGCACCTAAAACTGTTAGACAAGAACAGGAACTTCCCAAAAGAGATTTGTGGAGTAGTGAAGATAAGAGTTTGCACTTGGACTTCCCCATAACACTGCCAACACACACACACACACACACACAGACAGAGAGAGAGAGAAGGAAGGAAATGTTTATAATGTTAATGAATGTTAATAAGCCTTCCTGATGACTGACTTGCTCAGGGTAGGTTAAAGATCAATGCAGGCATAACTCCAATTCAGAAATTGCTTTTGATTTGTGATTCAACAGAATATTTAAATATTTTAATACCTGTCAACAGATAGTATTGCTCCTTTCTCCATGAGCAAACTGCTCTAGCTGTCTCAGATTTGAAAAATTGCCTGCTCCAGACTGTATGATTCCACACTTTCTATACACTTATCCAGTATACCATTATGTCAGAATGGGAATCCAGACTTGTCTGTGGCTACCTTAGCTCCATACGCAACAAACTGCGATGCACTGTCTGTTCTGACACCTTTCTTTGAGAACCAGCATAAACTTCTTAAGTAATTTCAGCCAGCCTTCGCTTCCTAAGTGCATCAATGAGTCTTGGCCGCCCCATGACCCTGTTGCCAGCTCACCATTTTTCTTCCTTGGACCACTTTTGATAGATATTGAGCACTGCAGTCCAGGAACATCCCACAAGAGCTGCAGTTTTGGAGAAGCTCTGACATTGTCTAGCCATCACAATTTTGCCCTTGTTAAACTCGCTCCAATCCATATGCTATTTTTCATATTTTCATATTCAACACACTAGCAGGTGCCATGATGAAGAGATAATTAGTGTTATTTACTTCATCTGTCATAATGTTATGATGTCATAATGCCCGGTCAGTGTATATGTTTGATAGGATTCAGATCAGAGCTCATAGAATGACACAGTAAAATCCAGAGTATTGTTCTTAGCCATTATTAGGTGCTATTAGATTAACAGTATGTTTTTGGTAATTTTCTCGTTGGAGCTGTGACTGAGCTTGGGCCTTCGGATGCAAAGCAGTATATTTTGCTCCTGAATGGTTAGTCTTGAGATTTTATTGTGTCACGATTTATACACAATAAATGCTTTGTCCTACTTAAGGGCTTGGTGAAACTAAAGCCTATCCCAGAAACAGTGGGCATAGAGTAGAAATACACCCTGAATGGAAAGACATCACAGAGCATTAAGCACACACTTCTAGCACTAAACTCCAACTCAGTCTGGAACAATACAGGCTGGCTGGCATCATTTCCTACAGCTGAATTTGAAAACCTTTGGGGTTGACTTCCTGAAGACATTGTGTTAATTCCTAGTTAGATTTTTATAAACTTTATTTTTAAAATGTCACACTGATATATTTTACAATTGGGCTGAATATCAGCATGCTTGTGGTCTGGCCTTTGGTGTTCACATTTTTAATGATAGTTAAATCACCTGTCAAATAAGACTAATGGACTGAATTTATACACCCAATCATTTATAATTCTGTTCATTAATTTTGCCTCAAACTAGTAGTATCTTTCTTTCTGGCATCAAGACCCAAGAGGACTTGGATGATATATGCGACGCAATAATTAATTTGGCAGACAAAATAGATTAATAGAATTTTACACATGGTGGTATTTTAGGCTGCTTTCCAAATATTCAAGTCTGATGGAATCGATGGCTATTTTAAAATAAAAAGCTTGGATAATTATGTTACTACATTATTGAAAATAAAACAAGTATTAGTCTGTATTTCACAATATATTCAGCCATTTACTTCTTTCACGATGTATTCAGCCATTTACTACTTTCTCATTTTTGGCAGACTTCCTAACTTAAAAAACCCAGCTTATTGCAAAATAAACAGGTTTTTATGTAAAAAAAAAAAAATTTAGAATAAAGGACAATACACATCATTCAATCTTAATAAACATTTTATTGAAAGTTTGCAGTGGTAAAGATAATGTATATGTATATTGATGTAGGTGGTATATGCCAAACCAAGGAGTCAGTTCAAATGTTGAAAGTTGATGCTAAAAAATGCATTAACTCTAAAATCTGTTCTCTTGTATGCTGAGAACTAATACATTTTCAGGTTTGGTATGAACTCTGAAGAAATCCAGTATAGTTATACACAATGTCAGAATAAATTGTTTAACTTTCAAAAATAAGAAATGTTAATACTGTATACAACTGAGTTATAGCAAGTATCTTGTCATGCTGTAAATGACCAGAGAGGTGCACAGCATCTGTGACCAGTGTGACCTCAAAGAGTTTCATCACAACAAGCAAAAGAACATAAACGTTAATAAAGGCTGTAGACAGGCCAGATTAATGAGGTGAAAATTAACCCACCTTAAAAATATAGTAAGATGCAGCAAAAAGAAATGGCTTATTTTGTGAGTCAGACTGCTGACATGTTACTGGGTCATAGTGCGGGTGATCCAATCATCATAATGTGATATAATGGTGTAGAGTCCAGGCTTTTTGGTGGAACCGCATTTCCTCCCTCCATTTGAGGTTATTCCCACAACAACACCCTTATAGAGCAGAGGACCACCAGAATCACCCTGTAGGAAGAGCAGATAACATTTCTTAAAAGATGTGCAAATCTTTTATGAAAAAAGTCTTCTTTACATTTCTTTATTATATTAGATTAAAATAAAAAGATTGCATAACTGAAAGATCAAATAATTATTGTATTATTCTTCGCTGTATGTCTGTTAATTAAAACATGACCACAATTGACCAAGATTTTAAAGTAGAGAGCAAAGGAGAGTGAATTTCTTTCACTTTTTGTTAGATAAATTGCAAGCAGAGCTCAGACCTGGTATTATATTTGAGTAAAAATGTGAATTATATTATTGGTGGTAATAAAATCTCTAAAATATGCCTGTAGAAGGTTAAACTAGAGACAAAAATAATACTTTTTATATGGTTCATTTGGAAGAAATATCTTTTTTTTTTTTTTTTTTTTTTTACAACTATTTAGAATATGGTGGAGATTAGGTAGGTAGTACACATGACTAAATAAAAGACCATAAATGTGGTTTGTTTCAAATTGCTTATCCTCTACTTCTCCATTTTCAGCTCTCTCATGCATCTGTCTGCAACCTGTCTCAACTGTTTTCACTAAATTTAAGAACTGCCAATACATTTCATTTTTATTTATTTGTTTTCATTTCATGGGGAAAAGTGCAATTATTGATTTATTTCAATGAGACTGTATTAAATGTATGATAAAAACTTACATCACAGGTGTCCATGCCAGGTTTGCTAGCACAGAGCATATTTTCTGTAAAGGATTTCCCATAGGAGGTACTGCGACCACAGATCGTCCTCTTCATTACATCAACAGTCACCTCATGCAGTTTGTCTGGACGGTCGCCCAGGTTGTCTAGAGAGCCCCACCCAGCAGTTAACACAGGAGAATTTGTATCAGGATTACTCCCTCCTGCTTTCAGGAACTTCACAGTCTTTACCGCATTAGTCTCTGTGACTGGTTGACTTAGCTGGCAATTAAAGAGAAGATTAAATATTAGTGGCAAAATAAAGAATTACAAAAAAGAATTCCAAACCATTTTCTAATTTATTTTCAGACTTTGTATACTTTACCTTGATCAGGGCAATGTCATTATTGTAGTTGTCTTTGTTGAAATCAGGATGATTATAGACAGCAGACAGGTCAAAAGTTTGCTTTGTGTCCTCTGCCTGAGATAGGGAATGGGCACCCAACACCGCCTTATATTTTTTGCTGCAGAAACACGTTTTTTTTTTCAACACTTTTTGAATAGCAGGTGAATTTAAAGCTCTAAAATCAACTGATCTTTTGTTAAGATTGCCATGTTAAACAAAATAATATTTTATGAAAAAAAACATTTTATGCTACTTTCAAAATAGAAGTGTGTGAACAGAGATATTAGAAATTTTTGGCACCATACTGAAAAATATACATCTCTAGTTGCATATGCTAGAAGTTTGATTTGGTATGGTACTTACCCCTCCTGGAAGCAGTGTGCAGCACTCATAACCCACTGGCTAGAGATCAGGAATCCACCACAATTGTGTACACCTTCCACTTGCAGTGAGGCCATGTAGGGGTGGGAGTGTGGTGTAGATTCCTTTCCCCCTGTGATGCATTCGCCTTCTTAAAAACAGAAGTGAGCATAATACTGTAAGTGTTAATGTCGAAAGCAAATGTTGAAGCAAAGATTTGTTTAGATTTCGCACAGAGTAAAGGTTAAAGTTTGGATTTTTTATTTTGTATTTTTTTTTATTCCTAACCAATTAAGTAAGGACATTTTAAATTTCATATTGTGTGTCTGTCAAACTGCATGATGAAGGGCTAAGGAAATAATCAGTGCTGCATAGATAATACTATTAACACCGTTGCTTCCAAGATTTCAAGATGTCTAAATAAATAGAATTATAAATTCTACTTACCAGGAAGTAGCAATGCATAAAAGAAAGCTGAAGCAATGAATGCTTTTAGAAAACCCATCCTGAACAACTCCTTTCTGCACACTACCTTCTTGAAATTGAATATGTTTATAGACTAGCCTTTTATTTATATAAATTGGGAGTGGACAAGAAGGTCTGTCTTTACGAGAAAAGTGCTTCTTGGAAATCATTCCTTTCTCCGCCTACATTTATGTGATGCTGAGACTTGTCTCTTATCTCTACTTAGACACACACACACACACACACACACACACACACACACACACACACACACACACACACACACACCCACTTTCACACTAAAACAGATGAAATACTTTAAACCAGTGACAACATGTTATTTGAAGGAATTTGTTATGATTATAAAAAAAAGCAAACCAGTTTTATAAGGACTTTGTATAGACTTTGTTCCTTATACACAGTTTCACAATTATGATACAATTTAACCATCATATATGTCATAAAACAGTCACAACCATCCAACGAAAATGGAAGGAAATTGGCAGATAAAAATTGGTTTGGGAAACCCCAGATTCAGAATTGGCTAATATTTGTATATTTATATAAGGTGCAGAAGTGGACCACGCCAACTGTGATATCATTAGTGCAGAGGGGCTTCCAGTATCTGAGTTGCTCAGGACCTTCTGCCTGTTATGCTGCATATATCATGTCACATGTCATATAACATATTATTAAACATTAAGAAGGTGTCTTTTAAACCAGTTATTAAACATAAAAAAATCAAACATTCGATTTTAAGATTTCTTAAACAAATAAAAAAATGCCACACTAGAATTTCCAAAGCAGAACTTCACACAATGGGGAGATAACACAATTGAAACTCTGTTACAAGCTTAAAAGTAGTTATTTAACAAAATACCTTTAAAGTAAAATAGTAAGATTGATGTCACACTTTTTTTTTTACATGTTGAGGGAGATATTTCATGACTTAAAGACCTGTCAGAGACTTGACAACTTTGCATGGATTTCCCTGATTCAGGTCGTTCATGTCAGAGCAGTAGCCTCTTAAAAAATAACAAAAAAAACACTTCCACAGTTTCTCACTTAACCCTACACTATACAAAACAAAACTGACTGGCAACATTTTCCATATAGATAATGTAATTAATATTAAATACCATGATGCAGAAAGTTAATACTGTGTACTATTTTAAGACTCTAATCAGTCAAAACTAATAACTCAAGTGCTGTTTTTTTGAGAATGAGAGGGTGCTGTTTACATTGAAGTTGAGAGTGGTTTAGGGTTAAATACTGGTCCTGAAAGATGGCCAAAAAGATAATGCAACTCACCACAGAGCATATTGAGCTCACATCATTTAGTTTGTAGAAACTGATTAAGGTTCATGTTAAATAACATTTCAACCATAGTGCAATCACACCTGGACAATAACTTCCTTTATCTATAAGGAGAGATTGT
This sequence comes from Silurus meridionalis, assembly GCF_014805685.1. Taxonomy (NCBI): domain Eukaryota; kingdom Metazoa; phylum Chordata; class Actinopteri; order Siluriformes; family Siluridae; genus Silurus; species Silurus meridionalis. Next base: position 21,206,228 of record NC_060885.1, read on the forward strand.
ATGTAGATCATAGTGCCAGAAGATTTGTGAACTATCAGCTGGAGCTCATTTCCACAAAGTGATTGAGAGCTGGGCACATGGCTGGCTTGCTCTTTGCAAGCACAGAAAGAGTGATTGGTTGGTAATGTGCTACTAAACTAAAGGAATTGGGAACATTGCACTACTTTAACAGATGTAATTCTAGTTTATGTGTATGTTAATTATGAGACTTTTTTTGTTCTTTTATTTACCAGTTGTTCTTTTATATGACCAGTTCTGCTCATAGTCAAAGTTTACAGACAATTGTTGCACTAGTTTTTCCACACGACACTGTTCTGTTGTCATGCCTAGTTAATGCGTGTTTTCCTGTCAGTCTATATTTGTTAGCACTCAACTCCCACTGTCAGGTATCTGAACTCAATGTATCCTTGTGTACTGTGCTACTTTATTGTTATGGGTTACAGCATGGTTGTAGAAAAATGAAATTTCGCTCTAATGCAAATAAGCTACCTAGACGAATGCTAACAAAAACTTACTGGACTTGATTTGCCTTTACTTTTCAGTTCTAGTGACAAGCCCTCAACCAGTCACCAGCATGTAGACTGTATTGCTTTGTACACTTCTGGGGTAGATCGAGTTCTGTCTGGAAATAAATCAAATTTTCCTTGCTGTGGTGTACTAAAGTAGCAGAACCATCAGCATATCTGCTGTCTCATTGCACTCACCTTTACTCGCTATCAGTACTTTCACACTGATAGCGAGAAAAGGAGAATATGTGTGCTAGACCAGTGCCTCAGGATATGTAGACAAGTTTCTGTCATCAATACTGTCAAGCTTCTGTTATATAACTGACAAGTGCTATATTATGTCAGTGCCAGTCAACACTGAAATGCAATGTTCCTAGTTTTCATACTGAGGCTATTACTGCCAACATCCCTGACAGATGCATAAAATCTGCATATGTTTGACCATGTCCAGTTCATGTGAATTTTCAAAATCGGATCAGCTATGTCTTTGAGCAAAAGGAATCACTTATCATATTGCTCTTCTCATTATTGACTTGTAAGCCCACAGATGTGGAATCTAAAGATCCATCTGTCTTGTCAGTCTGTCATTTAAACTACCAAACTACCTAGACAGTAAAAAGTAAACACAGTCTCTCAAACAATTGCACTCTCACCCACCCTTAATAAAGGACATCACTTGATGTATATAGGAATGGAGAAATTGTCTATTTTCCACATTCAGCTAGAATTTTATCTTTTGATCTATTTATGCTTTTTTAATCTTTTGTATCAATGCAGTAATTGTAAGAAAACAATATGCTAATATGCAATCAGTCATTATCTTTGGAAATATTCATTTACAGTTTCTACTGCCTGTAGATAGCGTGTCTAGTAGCCAATGATATGATGTTATGGTCTAGAACTGGAATTATCTTGTGCTTTGTGTGAATAAATCATGCTTTGGCAGTTTGGGAAGTGCTTGCCCTGATTGAACCCACAAGTTGTGTCTTTGCCCTGACTTGTTCTTCATTGTTGCTGCAGTATCAGTGTGCTGCAAGATGTCTCTTGCATTGTTGCAGCCATTAAAACATAGTTTTTTAGAAAACTTTTAGAAACATGTGAACAAGGGCTGCCACAAATAGCCTATTTTCTCATATGCTTAGTTTGTCTTTTATCCACTACCTAAAGTTTAGGTCCTAAACACTAGTCCAATTTCTTTTTCCATTTCTTGGAAAACACATTTCAGCATCGAATCACTTGCAATGCTTCGTCCAAATTTACACATTGACATTAATTGGCTAACTAACAAAAAGAAACATGCAATGCTATACAGAAACACAGTATAATAGAGTGCTGCTTCACAGATAGGTATCTCATGCTGTGAAAATGTAAGGCATTACTAAAGCAAAAGCCCAATTAACACAATTCAACAAGTCTCCTTTCACTGCAGCCACAGCTGCTCCACATACATGATTTCTATCAGAAGCATTAATATTAACCTCTTGTTTTCTGTGCATCTTTGTGCACTTTGTCCTTGCAATTATGGTTTTCCTGGGAATTTGAAGGCAATTTTTTTGTGCAAATTCTACAGGAAGAAAAGACAAAAGTATAAATCGCTATTGAAAAAACAGTTCAAACTGTTTTGGCCTACCTTACCTCATGATGTCAAGGTTTTTTTATCTTGAAAATGGAATTGAAATTTCCAGCTATTAAATCTACATGAATACATACACTGGCGATCAAAATTAGAGAACAATTTATAAACAATTGAACAATTATGAAATAATGTAATCTTCACTGCTCAACAGTTGAAGAGTTTTTGTCCTGTCTATACCATGCTACCAGAACACCTTTCCCACAAAATAACTAAGGCATTTAAAAAAAACATTATTTCCCAGAAAACACACTGATCAAAATTAGAGAACACTTTTAGATATCTCCCAGTTATTGGTGTTAATCGGGAACCTGGTGCTAATTTCCTTAATTATCTGTCAACCCCTATTTAACTGGCAGCCTAACTTCCAGTTTCACTGACTCTGCAAGATGGTGGGCCGTTCTAAAGTGACTGAAAGCCTCCGGCAGCAGGTTGTCCAGATGAAGGCCAAAGGAAGACAAGTTGGTTGTTCCAAATCTGTGATTTCAAGAATATTGAATCTTTGCAACATCACAAACTCATTCAAGTCCGCCAAGAAGGCTGGTCGTCCACGGAAGACAAATACAAGAGAGGACAGGATACTGCAGAGGATCTCAATGGGCAATCATTTCCACACTGCAGCTGGAATTGCTCACCAGTTCAGCGCTGAACAGGGTAAGGATCTGTCTCATCATACAGTGTCTCGACGTTTAAGAGCATTTGGACTGAAAGCCCACTCTGCAGTGACCAAACCTCTCATTAGCAGAAAGAATCAAAAGGCTAGAATAAGCTTTGCTGAGGAGCATGTTGTGTGGACAGAGGAGAACTGGTCCAAAGTTCACTTCAGTGATGAAAGCAAGTTTAATTTATTTGGGTCCGATGGGAAACATTATGTTCGGCGACAAACTGGAGAAAAACTGAACCCAAAGTGTGTAAAGAAGTCAGTGAAAAGTGGAGGAGAAAGTGTCATGGTTTGGGGCAAGTTTTCTGCAGCAGGAGTTGGGCCTCTTATACAGCTACATGGCAGAGTGAATGCAAATGTTTATCAGAACCTTCTTCAACAACATATGGTTCCTTCCCTGCGTTCATCACCCAACCAGCCCGCAGTGTTCATGCAGGACAACGCTCCATATCACACAGCAAAACGGGTAAAGCAGTTCCTTGAAACTGAAAACACTGAAATAATGACAATTAGCATTGTCTTGCACAAATATGCAAGAACTTCCTCAAAAATAATTTTTTTGGATGGAAGCATTTGTTGCTCTAAACGTTTTCAACTTTGCCTCAGTACATTTTAAACAAGCTTTGTCCCACAGAGTATGACAGCGTTTCTGGATCATGTTCAGACATACATTCTTTGCATGACAAGATTTAACCTGTATTTGTGGACAACATGGCAAACTGTATTTACAGACAATGTTTTCTGGAGATGTTAATGAGCCCCTGCAGTGATTTGCATTACAGAATCATGACTGTTTCAAATGCAGTGCTGCCTGAAGTGCCTGAACACGGGGATCTAAAATTGATTTTCACCTTTGTACCTTGTGCACAGAGATTTCTCCATATTCTTTGAAACGTTTGATGATGTGATGTATTATAAATGTTGAGATATTTAACTGTTTTGCAGTTTTATGTTGAGGAGCATAAACAATTTTAAAATTGTTAAAAATTTGTAGACACAGTCTTTCACAAATGGGTAAAGATCTACCTATCTACTTCTGAGAGACTCTGCCTCTCTACACTATTAATACCCAATCATCTTACTGACCTGTTGTCAATTAACCTCATTAGTTGCAAAATGTTCCTCCAACTGTTTAATTTAAAAAAAACCTCACTTTTTCCAGACTTTTTTGCCCCATCCCAACTTTTTTAGATGTGGCGCAGCCATTAAATTTAAAATGACCACGTTTTTCCTTAAAATGAAACATTTCCTTAGTTTAAACATTTGCTATGTTTTCTATATTCTATTGTGAACAAAATATAGGTTTATACTTGTATTCTGTTATTATTTATAATCTACACAGTATCCCAACATTTTTTGGGCATGTATTTGAACCTACAGACTCAGCAGAGACCTCAAAGCAGATTTCTCTTACCCTGGTGACACATTATGGCGAAAATATGATAAAATGTTAACACAAACATACGCTACTGGAAGCAGTGCAACCAAGACCATTCATGGAAAAATCAGGGCCATCAAGGAATTATCCGCTGGCCCAAACGTTTGGGCCAGCGGATAATTCCTTGATGGCCCTGATGGCCCACCACTGGTATACGTTAGCTAGCCAGCTAAGTTTTCCATGTACGTATTATGCTTTTGGTAATCACTTGGTTAGTTAACATATAGAGTTTACTGCGGTGACACCGGTCGTGTCTGACACGCAGTTTTAATGTTTGACCACAAGGAGGCAGGAGAGTACTTTATTGTACTGGTTTCTAGAGAGGTGTGTGTGTGTGTGTGTGTGTGTGTGTGTGTGTGTGTGTGTGTGTTTCTTTACGAAGAAAACCTATAAACAAAATAAGTCAAAATATTTCCTTTTGCTTATTTAGGTTAGGCTGAGATTCAGGTGTAGCATTCATTTGCCGAAAAGTTATGTTAATAGAAAATCTTTACAGGGATAAAGTCAACCGTCAACAGAACAAATAGAAACACAAATAGATTGTTAATAAAGTCAGAAAAAATTGAAATGTATTTTCCTGTTCCCTACTTTATTAAATTTTAGCTTAAAATAAAGTGATGTCTCTGGGTGAGGTCAGGGGTCAGTGTGCCCCACTCAGGATTTTTCGGGGATGATTGGCAGAAGGAAGTATCTTCTAACCGAGAGGAAGAGGAAGCATTCACTCAGTCAACACACTGAAGATGGGCTCTCATTCCCGCCTCTCAGGAGTCTTTTGTCATCGTGACATTTTTTTCAAGAACTCCTGAAACCTATAATACCTACTAGCTACTAAAAGTAAATTAACACCCCCCCTCACCCCAAAATAGCCAACAGCACTTTAGTGCAGTACATTTTTTCATTAATTAAGTTTAAACCATTTGTGTAGCAACTGACCTTTTAATGTATTAAGCAATTGCTTTTATCTAGGCCTCATTTTTTTACATTTATGGTGAGTAGCTATCACTTAACACCACCACTCCCTCACCTCCCTATATTTCCCACACCTCTTTTCAGGTGATGATGTGTTTAAGCAAATGGGTAAAGGTGTTTTCGGACTTTCTTTCTGCCTTGTGAATGTCAGCTATTAGAGTGTCACAACTATTATTCTGCACATTTATTCTTCATAGCTATACCAGTGTGCTACAACCTCTGAGAATAGTTAATAGTGAAGGTGTTGAATCTTGAGGTAACTGGATGAATATAACAAATTCACTTGATCAATATAGATACAGCAAAACTATATTTATTATAGCATAACCTCAGTGATTCCTTTGCCCAAATCTGTGACCACTGTGCAACTCTGAGAAGCTTTTAGGATTTTAACATTACAAAAATCTAAACATTTCAACCCCCTATCAAAAAAGTTAATGTAAGAAAACATATGATACTAACCATGTTAACCTCATTGTACAAAATTCATTTTTTCCTTTTTTGTCTAATCTGTTTTATTGAAGCATGTGTTCTAATGATAGTTTGATACACATGGGATGAGCAAGGACACCTTTATAAATTAAATTGTGCAGAATTTAAATATTTCTGCAAAGGTGCTTTATTAAAAATTCAATTAAATTGAAAATGCATCATAAGGTTGGTTAAAAAAATGCATACCAAATACTAAGAAACATAACATTTGATTCACAAGATTCCTCTTTTGGTCTCAATTATATAATTTGGAAAACATTTAGTATAAATTAGAGAAGAAATCTAAACCATTTTCACTATTGATCTCAGAGTTTTTCCCACTTAATGTAGGATGTTTTTACAACAACCCCACAATGCATGGCCACCTATGGATCATACTTAAAGGTCATGAACAATCTCTGCCTGTCATCTCAGCTAATCTGCCACTACATGCTGTTAGCCCTTATATAATCCAACAGATTAGAGGAAAATGTACTATTTTCTTACTTTGTTGGTACTGGCTCTGAACTTCTGTTAAATGGATCCCTGTAGAGGTAGAGGAGCAGTGGGGGGTGCTCTGCTGATCTACTGATAGTCCCATGGGACTGATGTGTGGGCCTTTGGGGGTGTCATTAGCGATCCAGCTGATGAGAGAGTGGCATTGTGTGATTCCCTTTTTTACTGAGGTGTTTGGAAACAGCGAGTCGAAAAGCATCCAAAGTTTCTGCCACAGGCTAAAAACGCTTCACTCTAAACAAACAAAACCACCTCCAACCCAGAACCTTTAACAGGCACTCAGGGACTTGGGTTACCAGTCTACTCCCGTCTAGCAAAATTAACCTTTAGTCCTCAATATGTTAACTTGCCTGGTCCTCAGGAATAAGGAGTTGTAATCTATTTTGTACAACTACTTTTGCTGACATAATACTTTGAGTTAAAACCCTGCAATGCTGTTTCTGTAACTGGGAAACAAGTTAGAAATATCTTCAACCATTTAAAATTGTGTTTTGGTTACTATTTTTAAACAAAACCTACATAATTTAGTGCAAAATAATCACTGTTATCACTGTCTCACTAGACAGAGGAGATTTAACTAAAAGCACATCTAAAAATGTTTCTGCTTTGCATTCTTTTCTAATTTAATACAAATTTTCTTTGCAAATTTGTTATGTCCCTTTTACTTTAAAGACATGTGCTTGAGCTTAAACACAAGTTTGTGCAAAACCTTGTAATCCATTTTAGATAAAAATGCAATCAAATAACTTCTGAACACATGCATCAGCAGAAGAATTTAGGCATAAGGAAAATGTAAACCTTTGTACAAAGCAGTTAACATGATTATCACACGTTTGCTTTATTCACAACAGAACATAGAAAATATATCAAATATTTACACTGAGGAAATGTTACAAATAATGTAAGGTATTTTGAATTGATCACTACCCCATGTCTCAAGAATATTGGAATTGGGGAAACCAGAGGTTGGAAAAGTAAGTGCTAATAAAAAGGGTTAGCAAATTGGCAACAGATCAGTAAAATGATTGGGTTTTAAAATAGTATCTTATAAAATTGCAAAAACTTAGAGTAATTACATACATAATATCATCAAACGTTTCAAAGAATCTGGAGAAATCTCTGTGTGCAAGGAACAAAAATCAGTATTGGATGCTTTTGATCTTTGGACCTTCAGATGGTACTATAGTAAAAGCAGACATGAATCTTTAATGGAAATTACTGCATGGGTCTGTGAACACAGTTCATTGAGTTGTACACAAATGCAGGTTAAAGCTCTATCATTCAAAGAAGAAGCCACATGTGAATATGATCCAGAAGCACCGCCATCTTCTCAGGGCATAGAAAACTGTTCTGTGGTCAGACAAAAAATAATTATTTCTGGAAATCATGGATGCCGCATCATCCGCACTGAAGAGGAGAGAGGGCAACTGCTTATTATCAGTATCTATGATGGTATGAGACTGCATTACTGCCTATATAATGGAACGCTTTTACAGCTGGAAGGCACCATCAATGCCTAAATGTATACAGGTTTTAGAGCAAATATGCTTTCATCCAGATGATGTCTTTTTGAGGGAAGGCCTTGCATATTTCAGGAAGACAATGCGAAATCATATACTGCATCTGTTACAAAAGCATGGCTTCATAGATGAGTTTGAGTGTTGAACTGGCCTGCCTGCAGTCCAGACCATGAAATAAAATATATGACAAAAAAGACACAGGAATGTTGAGCAGCTAGAATTCATGCATCAGGCATGAATAGGACAGAATATTCCCAGTTACCTAACATATGGACTGTTGTTAGAAAAAGAGAAGAATTTACCACATGCTACACAGAGATAAAAAATGGATGTCTTGCATCCATCAAATTTAAAACGACCTGATTTTTGCCTCAAAATGGTAAATTCTTTCAGTTAAAACATTTGAATAACATATCAGTTTATGAGATTTACAAATCGTTGCATTCTGTTTTAATTTACATTTTAAAGAGTCCCAACTTTTTTGGAATTTGGGGGTTGTTAATGAAACTTTATTATGAATTCAAATAAGAAATGAATTTGGTTTGTCCAAATGTACCAAGACAAATATTTTAATAGCAATACTTTTCTCTACAGTTCTTTTTTTTCAATTCACACAAAATATAGTTTTTTGGACGCTATTGTTGACTGTGATAGAGCACTTATTTGACTTATGTTTTAAATGCTCTCACTGAGGTAAATATTTGTAGATTTTTGAAAGGTTAGTTGAGATTTACTCATGGTTCAACCCAATAGATTTAACTCATCATGCTGTTTTGAAGCCCATTCTTATTTGCAAATACATTTTAATCTTTTTTTTTTTAGATAATGGGTCTCATAAGGGATTAGTAATGACAGGCTACAACACACTCCCACACCACAATGAAGTGGGATAATGGTGGGATAACAAACAATGTGAAATTCACATGGCATGTTCAGTCGTAGTGCTGCACCCTGTCGGCTCCAAAGCGAAGTAAAGAATGAGAAAGCAATGAAACTTTTATGTCTCAACACCATCCACGAGCAACCATGAGCAACAAACATACCTATGTGCTCTATTGGAAATGACAGAATGATAGTAAATGGTAAAGCCTTTCAGGTGTCATTCAGCATCTTCTTCATAGGCGGAAATGGAAGACAAAATGTGTTAATGTGGCTTCTACGCTGAGACTCTTGAGATTTCTGTCTGCACCTCTACCCCACGGCAGTATAGGATAGGAAAAAAGGATCTTCCTGGCAAAACTACTGTATTGGACATTCAGGACACACACACACACACACACACACACACACCCAGGTGTATGTTCGTACGCAAGCATGTGTATGAGTATGCACATATCTGTGTGTGGTCTGGCATAGTTACAGTTATCACAAGTGGGAGTTTATGTGCCTAAAGAGATATTGTTTTTTGCGACTGAGTGTGAAGCCCCTTACCCCCCTCTTTCTCTAGGTGTTGTTCTCCACCTGTCCCCACCCCTCCTCCATGTCTCTTGAACAGTCCTGGACTAAATCCAGTCATGGGGATTATTTTTAAACTCACATAATCTCTTGTGTTTCCTCCACTGAATCAAATTGGTGCTGTCTGAATTTCATTCACACAGCCATATTCACATATGTTTCAATATCCCACTGATCAGTGCTACGCTTGAGTAGTCTTTTTGACTGCATATATACCAAGTATAGCATTTACCGAAATATTAAAAGAAACAGACTGCAGGTGTACTTTGTACATTATCATTAGCCATGATGCCTTTTTTCCCAGGAGGCAGTAATCCTTGTGCTCTATCTCTTATTGTCAAGCAGGAATCTGCTCCAGTGGTGGCCCTCAGAGGATGGCAGGAGAAATCCAACGTTCCCACAATCTTCTATCTATCAGCAGTAATCCTGCTTCTTTAGTTTTTTAGCAGTATAAAGAAATTTACCTGGCATGGGTGTCTTGTCTTAGAGCACAGAGAACAAACATTTTGCACAGGATGGAATCTGAAGCTCGAAATGTGTATAATGGAAAGTGTGATATCATGCTTTTGGAGCATCAAATACCTCTAGCTTATATATAATGTGCCGCTATTGAAATAGAACACCAGTGAACTGTGTTTCATGTGCAGGTAGTATGTGGATGTGTCGGGATATGTACATATGTGTCTTTGAAGTGGAAAGTCTTGCTCCCTTCAGGTTGGGTCACTGAGCATATGACTGAGTGTTTGTAATTGCTGTGGGAATGAACAAGCTCAGTGGGAATCCCGCACTGATAACTTACAGTCCATTTTTACCCTATGATGACACTTGCAGCATGCAGGCACCTGAAACACCACACATACATACACACATGCACTTAAAAGCACAATACCCTGAACATCCTCAGGCATGTAGACTGGACAGGGACTAAAGCACAGTTCAGCCCAAAAAGCCAAAATTTGACAGAGTAAATGTGGTGCTCATCTGAATACGAAGCCTACTCCTCTGCCTCAAGCAAAGTATGAATGAAAAACTATGTCTTTCTCAGCAATATGGTTGACAGGTCAGATTCCCCTTGCACACAATTATTATCATGGCAATGAAAACAAACAGGGAACAGCACAGATTCAGACTGTCAGTCATTGGAAAAGCATCCTCAGCCCTGAAAACACCTGAGTTTTTTTCCCTGGCTAATTTGTTGAACATAGTTACAGTTGTCAAGGTCAAAACCTCTGCATTTGAAGCCTCACTCTGAAAGTGTTGACGTTGGAAAGATTCGGTTCCTCCCCCAAGGCATTATTATGGCTAGACAAGCCGATTGTCAATAACTGTCACCTTTCAAGAAAGAAGGCCGCATCCATCTGCCTTCGCTTGCTATGTAATTAACCAAGGCAGCTATCTCATACACTGACATGCAGACAGGCAGCTGTGCCAAAAATGTGGCACATTGCATGCCTGACCTTAACACATGGGTGGCAAAGCATTATTGCTTTTCATCAAAGCTTACAAAAATGACTCATGCTTCATAATATATTGTATTCTATTAATAACTAATTAAAACATATTTTGTTCCTTCCTTTGAGGAACATCACCTCTACGGGTGTTCGAACAGATTGAAATACGTCACATTTTTCCATCTGCCCCCCTGAGGCTGTATGGGATGCCTCTCCAAAGTTAGTATGCTAAACGATATATGGGAATATTAAAGCGCTTAATATCCTCTTGATGGGCTTAAGAACAATAGTGGCAGTGTGTGACCTTTTAGGATATCTTTCTCAGTGGTTTCGCTAATAGAGGGTTCTTCCCTGCAAGATATTTGTCTTGTGAAGTGGCTTCCCTGGAGATCTTACAGAAAGATAAAGGTGTTAGCTGACCTAGAGCATATGCATATGGCATGATTATTATCTGTCAAACATTTCTCAGCTCCTACAGTTCATTTGAAATTCAATCAACACATTTCATTAGCCGGATTTTCTTAGTACCTGAAGCACCAGTGGTTGATTTATGATCTTCATAATGAAGCTGATCCTGATCACAGGGAGTGATCAGGAGGTAGGGAGTGGTTTTCTGAAGCAGACCACAAGCCATCTTTCCTAAACATTTGATCCCACAATGGGTATGAAGCCAAGCAGTTTAGTGCTTACCTGAAGCATCAGGAAAAGTCTTTGACAAATTCCTTCAAAGGAGTCATCAACAAAGACTTGTGTGTATGGTAATGTTGTTAAGTAAAGATAATGAAGCAAAAGCTAAATTAGTCAAAGCAAAACAGAGCATGCGGTTAGTACTGATTAAGGGAGTTTTCCTATCAGTGTGTTTTTACTTCTCATTAGACAACCTGCCTTAGTGTATAATACTGTAGCAGGCATAGCCATAAAATAATATTACTGCACTGTGATTTCAAAATAATTTCAGCAGATATTGTAGAACAGAATTGGTGCACAGTTACGGAATAAAGTATCGCAGGCAAGAATATTCAGCTCTCAGAATACAAACATAGAATAATACTAAATAATTAACCAATCATTATTTAATGTATTCTATTATCTATTGTCTATTATCAAAATCTATTCATAAGCTGTTTTGTCATTACAATAGCAACACTTTTCACTCGGTTAGTTCTAGTTATTTTACTGAGTGTACTGAGTGTAAATGATGTGGTTAAATGTTTATCAGTAAGATTGTTCTTCATCTGTCTCTGTGTTGGGATAGAATGAATCACACACCTGAGGATCTTGTTTTTCTCAGGCCTCGTTTGCGCCTGTCAGCAGTCACAGGAAGCGCCATATCCACCTCTGACATCTCGTGCCTCTCCACAAGAGTGATTTATCGGTCTGTCGAGCGGTCAAGCCCAGGCTTTTGGAAGCCGATCTTCCGCACTGAGTCTAATTTGTTACACTGATACTGCTTAAGCTCATGTGTCACATACATATGTAGTGTTTTTCAAGTACTACGCTGTTGTTTTGCCATTGTATGAACTCTTCGGTGCAATTGTGAAGTTTGTTTTCCCCTTTATAGTGTGTTTCTGACATGGCTGCATTCATTTTCATATTTTTAACCCCCCTCCACCCACACACACACACACACACACACACACACACACACACACACTCAAACACACACTCAAACACTGTGTAGACTGCTAGGAAGTGGCAGGCTCAAACTTTAAGGTGGGTGTCTGTCAGCAGCGGAGACCGCTTTTGTTCAAGCCACTCTCCAGCTGCTTTGATTTGGGCCCAGGGTTATTTTTTACAGCCTCTGTGCTTCTCTTGCATCACTTCTCTGAGAGTACAAAAATGTCACTCTTTTGTCACCATCAAAACGCTTTCATCTGTCAAGTTTACAGCCGGAAATATTGGGCATTTGTTTTGTAGAAAAGCCTGGTATCAGGAAGAGACAAATAATTTGTTTTTAAATATATTAAATGGACCATTTACAGCAAATAAGAGGTGTACAATTGAATGTGTATCGAATGTGAAGAATTTTGACATCCCTAATATATATATATATATATATATATATATATATATATATATATATATATATATATATATATATATATGTGTGTGTGTGTGTGTGTGTGTGTGTGTGTGTGTGTGTGTGTGTGTGTGTGTGTGTACAAACAGATATACTTTAATCTGTAAGCTACGGTATGTGTAAAAAATAAATTACCACAACTCTACAGCACTCTATAGATTCTTTTAATCTTCAATCTAACTATTTACAATATTTAAATGTATTAGCAGCATGAAATGTATGACAGAACAGGTCCATAATCCTTGGTTAAATTCTGAACTTGGGTTACCTTCTTTGTGGATTCTCACACACTCTTTCTTTCCTTGAATGTGTTTTGTAGTGGGTTTCTTAGAACACCAAAAGCATGCTGAGAGGAATATTAGATATTATATATTGTGTGTAAATTGAGTGTGTGTGTGTGTGTATGTGTGTGTGTGTGTGTGTGTGTGTGTGTGTGTGTGTGTGTGTGTGTGTGTGTGTGTGTGTGTGTGTGTGTGTACAAACAGATATACTTTAATCTGTAAGCTACGGTATGTGTAAAAAATAAATTACCACAACTCTACAGCACTCTATAGATTCTTTTAATCTTCAATCTAACTATTTACAATATTTAAATGTATTAGCAGCATGAAATGTATGACAGAACAGGTCCATAATCCTTGGTTAAATTCTGAACTTGGGTTACCTTCTGTGTGGATTCTCACACACTCTTTCTTTCCTTGAATGTGTTTTGTAGTGGGTTTCTTAGAACACCAAAAGCATGCTGAGAGGAATATTAGATATTATATATTGTGTGTAAATTGAGTGTGTGTGTGTGTGTGTGTGTGTGTGTGTGTGTGTGTGTGTGTGTGTGTGTGTGGCAAATTTGTGACAAAATTAGGCTCTTTTATAGAGCTGCAATATTTTGAACATTGTTTGTAAATCGCCACAATTCTACCACTCCCCTGCAGTTCTGTCAGTCCTTTTCTCCTTCTTTTTCTTTTTTATTTGTTCTAATTCCAGGGCTGGCCGAGTCTTGCCTGGATTTGAGCAGTGCTGGGTTTCAAAGGGTAATTGACACCTTAGCTGTAATTTCATGGTTTCACTCCACTTGCCTTTGAAGTCTCAGACCTGAGATGTGGAGCTGTGAGTGTGTGTGCATACGTATGCATCGTGTGTACCATTTTTCAGCCGTTGCAGAAGAAAGATGGTTTTATCCTGGGTGAGGGGGATTGGGGCCGGGGGATATTTAAGGTGTGGTTGGGTTTAATAGTAGCCTTACCAAAATGTGTACTTATCCAGTTTATGAGACATGTATTTTAGTCACCCAGTGTTTGGTTATTAAAAGTGTTATCAGAATAAATTTTTTGTCCCACATTTATTTATTTATTTATTTATTTATTTATTTATTTATTTATTTATTTATTTATTTATTCATGTATGTATGTATGTATTTATCTCAAACTAAGCACATGTACAGTGGCTGCACACACTACAAATCTTTTCATTTCCCTCTTTTCCTCAATGCAACAAAGCTTATAGCTCTCTGTTTCTAGTGCCACACACATACAGTAGGGGATTTCACATTTCAAAAACAACCTTATCAAAAACTTACCCACTCTATTGTTGGAATAACTATGCGAAAGCCCCATCATCTGCTAATTACAAAAAAACAAAAAAACAAATAATAGATTTTAACATTTAAAAATAGCCTTAATTTGTGATGTCAAAAGTGCAGTCCTAACAGGTTTGGAAGCAGACTTCAGATAATTGTCTTATTAACTATTATTAGGTCAAACAGTCAATACATATGTGATATCATATGTTATATAATCCAACTTTAGATTAGGTGCACATAATTGATAATGTTTCATTAACTGAGGAAGTATCAAACTGTGGTGATGATTTGAATATGATTCATAATGTTGGTTAACTACACTGTTTATTCATTCAATCTTAGAGGCCCTGGAGTTAATCCCAGCAACACTAGGGGGCAATTGGTGGGAGTTAGTTAGTCACTTTGTTAGTACATCATGCACATTTTCAGTCACACCATTCATACCTTTAGCAGAGAAAGGGTAGTATTAAGAAAATATGTGAAACTCTACATTGATGGTAACTAGAGCTCAGGATTGAACTATGAACCTTAAAGTTGTGAGACACCAATGCTATCCACTACACCATGCTGCAGTTGCTCCAGCATATTACTAAAGACAAATAAGTGGATGTATTTATTAATTTTGGGAAGATTGTATCATTTTAGTGACTAGTTCTTTAAATCGCTTTTAATGAACACATTTTTTTTTTAGTGATATAGCTCAAATAATTTCTTTGATCAGAAAATGTAAAATTTTTAATAACACATCTACAAACACAAACTTTGACTTTAGTTCCAATAATATATATATATATATATATATATATATATATATATATATATATATATATATATATATCAATCAATCAAATAGAGATATATATATCTACATTACAGAACTGAGTACTGAGTAATGCTGACATGGTGCCTGTGGTCTTGTACTGCTTCATCTGGGAGTTTGGAACCTTTAATCAGGACTCGTGCTGACAGATATATAAAGCATTTTTCTCTAATGAATCATTTTGAGCAAATAAAAAACAACAACTATATTCTCCACCTTCATGCCACTCTAATTATGGTTTCTATTATCCAATAAAGCTTTCAGCACACAGTGCACAGAACATATTACACATCAATTACACTATAATGCTATAACCTCAGCATGCAGATGTGCAATATATTTTACCTATTAGACTTAAGCTGAAGTTTTTAGCTGACAAAAATAGAAATTGACATTCAGTGACTAATAAAAGAGCTTTAAAGCTAGAAAGTGATATGGAGTGCAATGTACAGTATATAAAGAGAAAGTAGTGTGTGTGTGTGTGTGTCTATTTGGGATGTTTTTCAGATTTCGGTCTGGATTACGAGGCCCTTTTTAAAAGGGATGACCCTACCCCTGCCCTTCACACGCCTCAAAACTAAGGGAGCGACACCAATGACCCAGTCATGCACCTGAGCCCTCTTTCCTTCATCCTCCTCCTCTCACCATCTTACAGTCTTAATACAGATAAAGATATATATTGACTCATTGTTTCAAAGTTTAAAAAACAGATTTCTCAGTGTGTGTGTGTGTGTGTGTGTGTGTGTGTGTGTGTGTGTGTGTGTGTGTGTGTGTGTGTGTGTGTATGTGTGTGTGTTGGCTGTTTGATACACCAATACTACAGGTCTGTGTGAGAGTATAAACAATTTCTCATTACAATGCGCTCTTGTTGAGCACATTTGAAAAAAAGGGTCGTTTAGAGAAGGTGTTGTAGACTTGGAATGGACTGTACCATAACTAATACAAAAGTGTTTGACCACAGGATACTGTGAATACAAAGGAAAACTGAGGAAGAATGAAAGTCTGAGAGCATCCAATGTTGGGTCATGCACTGACGGGAGGAAACAGGCAGCATTTCACTTGCTTTCTAAAGAACGTTCATTACTATCCAGTATTAATTCCTTCGGTTTGCCTCTGTCCCAGCCAGTACCTGTCCACTAAGCGAAGATGACAGGTAGAGAATCAAGTCAGATCTCTAGAGACAAAATAGAAATAAAAATTGAAAGATATATTCAAATTGAAGCATTCTATAATTTGGTGAGCTCAAAAGAGAATGTTTTTAAAAGATTTTGACCCAATTTCATTGAAGCTTATCAATAACTTGATTAATTCATGACAATCCCTATAATTAAAAATCAAATAGCAGCCAGACTTTAGACATCTTTAGACTGTTTATACCATTGATTCTAAACTGCCACCTTACCCAACATGATTGTTGCAAGAAAATAGCTTAGGTAATTTAAGGTAAGTAAATATACCATATATACACTGTTTAAAAAACTTTTGAGGCATTAAAAAATATATATTTTTAGCTTTTTCAGCTTTTTTATCAGAATTTAGCCAGGACTTTAGTTGCTTTTCACAGACTTCCACACAAATGGATTAGTGCATGCAGTTGCCTCTCACCCCTCTCTCCTTCACTCTCCATGCAGGCTGCCCTTGGCCTCAGAATGAACCTACTGAGAGGAGCATCGGGTTTGGCAGTCGACTGGATTAGTAATTCTCAGGCTGAACTCAGACAACAACTCTTAGCCCCTTAATCAGCCATCTCGCCATGGCTCACAGAACCCGGAATGGCCAGATGTTCATCCTGGTGAGGAGGTGGAACTGGGGTTTTCTAAACAGTGTCCATCCAGATGTATTACAAACTATCAATGGGTATCTGCTAGGTTAAATATGAGCAACATAACCATTTAACCATTTACTACCATTTATGTTATGAGTTGTGCCATCCACAATAATAAATAAATTAACCATAAAGATACAGTTTAAGAGATTAAGTTAATGGGACCATTAGAATGAGGAAAAGCATGATTTCTGTGACTAACTGTGCCATGATTATTAGCACCTGATGGGTTAACTTGAGTTTTTCAAAAACTGTTGATCTCATTGTAATTTCACACACAACATCTCTAGGTTGCGTATGTAACCCTTGATCCCTGAGGGAACGAGACGCTGCGCAAAACGCTTTAGGAATGCCCCGCGTTGTTCCAAAGTCTGAATCACGGTAAAAACGTTGCATAAACCAGTAAGATACAAAATGGCTGAGCAATGGTAGCAAAATTAACTTTTGAGAACAGAGAAGATAAACGCTTGCAGGGATGCAGGGAGATGCAGCGTCTCGTTCCCTCAGGGAACTAGGGTTACATACGTGACCTAGAGACGTTACCTTTAAGGAACTTGAGCTGTGTCAAACCGCTTTGGGAACAAGTATTCAATCACACCATACTGACCAGTCCCTGCCTAGTGTGTCTGGGCATCACCAGCGTGCAGAACAGAGGAGCCGAAAGTGGCTCTGATGTCAGGTCGTAAAACCTGACAAAGATCAAAGGGGTGGACCAACCCGCAGCGTTACATATGTCCTGCAGGGGCACCCCAACGGACAAGGCCATAGAGGCCGCCATACTCCGGGTTGAATGAGCCTTGACTCTGAAAGGAGTAAGAAGACCAGAGGACTCATAACCAGAGGAAACAGCATCCACTATCCATCTGCTGAGAGTCTGCATATTGGCAGGAAAAACTTTCCTGTGAGGGCCATAGCAGACAAACAGTTGCTCTGAGTTTCTTCAAGGACTCGTCCTGTGGAGGTATGTATCCAGTGCTCGCACAAGACACAGTTAATTTTGCTTCTCTTGGTCTGGCACTAGGAAGGGAGGAGGGCAGGATGCCTGCAAAACGACAGGTCGTGTTCGAGCTGTAGGCACCATAGGTACATACCCAGCTTTAGGGTAGAGAAAACTACTGGCCATGCCAGATGTAAACTCCATTAGAGATGGGACCACAGACAGGGCCTGTAGGTCCCCAATCCTTTCAAGGGAGGATATCGCCAAAAGAAAGGCAGTCTTTAAAGACAGGTACCTAAAGGCCATCTCAGCCAAAGGCTTGAGGGGGGCTCAGATACTGCTGCCAACATGACGGCCAAATCCCACACAGGCCCTCTGGATTGTATCCTGGGCCTCAGCCTCCGGGTGCCGTGTAGGAAACGTGTCACGAGAGGGTGTTTCCCCAGCGACTGCCCTGCAGGCGGGGTACAATAAGCCATGATAGCAGACACGTAAACCTTCAAGGTGGACGGGGCCAACCCGGTGGCAAACTGTTCTTGCAAGAACTCCAGAACTGACCCAACCGGGCAGTTGACTGGGTCTAACCAGTGCTGCTCACACCACGTGGAGAACAACTGCCATCTCACGGCGTACAACCTCCTCGTGGAGGCAGCTCTGGAATGGAGGATCTTCATAACTACCTCAGTAGAGACCAGCAGCTAGAAACTGTGCCTACTCAGGGGCCACAGCCATAACCACCATAACTCTGGTCGGGGGTTAACCAGGGTTTCCCCGGCCTGTGAGAGGAGATCCATCCTGGGAGGATTTTCCAAGGAGGTCCCTCAAAAGGGACAGCAGGTCCACAAACCACGGTCTGCCTGGCCAACAAGGTGCCACTAGGAGAAGATGTACTCCTTCTTGGCGTATTCTCTCCAGAACTCCCAGGAGCAGTGCGAAGGGAGGGAAGGCATACAGACGTAGCCTCGGCCACGTCTGCACCATGGCGTCCAGCCCCAGTGGGGCTGGGTAAGAGAGAGAGAGCCAGATAGTGCGAGGTCTGCCAAGGCGCAAACAGATCTACCTGGGCTCTGTAATATTTCTGCCATATATGCTTCACCACCTCAGGGTGGAGGGCCTCGACCAGGGCCTCGAAAGGGTGTCTGCTCTTCAATTTAACCGGCCCAGGATGTGAACTGCTCTCAGTGAGAGGACCACAGGAGAATGCAATGTGCCAGTCTGTACAGGGGTGAGATAGGAGACCCCTGGCGGTTGATGTACGAGACCACCGACGTGCTGTCCACACGGACTAACACGTGGTGATCTCCCATGTCTCGGAGGAAGTGTTCGAGTGCAATAAGCATAGCCATCATCTCCAGGCAGTTTATGTGCCATGAACAATATAGCTTGTCCCACCGACCTTGGGCAGAGTGGCCACTCATGACCGCTCCCGACCCTGTGAGGGAGGCATCTTTTGTTAGCATTACGTGAGGACATGGCACTCCCAGGACAGGGCCTTGAGACAGGAACGTGTGTTCCCTCCACATATCTAAGGTTCGGAGATCCATTTTATAGCTTTCTGGTTCATAACCCACTGATGACGTAATGACTTGCCTATTGGTCGGATTTTACACATGATTCAGAGTGTGGACAATGTGGGGCATTCCCAAAGTATTTCAACGCAGCTCTAGTTCCTGAAAGGGAACTAGAGATTATACAGAATTGTATAAACAGTCTATGATACCGAATCATCTTGGTGTTGATCATAAAGGTGATGAGAGATTAGACGAGAATGATCAGGAAGCTGACAAGAAGTTTAGAGAAATTCATATAAGGACTCTTTAAATCTAAGATGAGCAGAAAAGCATCACAAAATCAAAGCAAGGTAAAGTTTTTTTTATTTTAACAGAGCAAACAAAGGAGAATCAGAGAAGGGAGTGCTGGAAATAATAAACTCAACTGAAGCAAGGTTCTCAAGAAGGGTAGCAAGGAATACGGGAAACAGTGGGAACGTGGAAAGTCCAAGTGATTTGAGGTATGTATACTTTAGGACAGCGAGTGAAGGGGAGAGGGATCTTTAAAAGGGTGCTCAATTAAGGGGAAACAGGTGTAGGTGATTAGTAGGAGGGAGAGGCTGAGCAGCAATGTTGAGCGCTAGAGGAGGTGTGGCTGGTGGTTCTCTGACATTACCCCCTCCTTCAGGGGTGGCTCCTGACACCCTAAACTGACGCCAGGGATGCCTGCGACCTCTGGGTGTAGGGCAGTCAGGGTGATTGAGGTGGAACTCCTCCAGGTGTGCCGGGTCCAGAATGTCCTGTCTGGGGACCAAGGAGTGTTCCTCTGGCCCATACCCCTTCCAATCAACGAGGTATTCCAACATTAAGCCCTGATGTCGAGAGTCCAGAATCTCATCAGCTCGAGAACGTTAGCCGCTCCAGGGTTCTCTGTGGTAGAGGGGGAAAAGGGTTTTAGGAGCAACACATGGAAAGTAGGGTGGATGCGGTACCTGGGAGGGAGGTTGAGCCGATAGGACATGTTGTTGACCGGCCTTAGAATCGTGAATGGCCCGCTTTACCGAGGACTGAGCTTCTTACAAGGCAGTCGGAGGCGCAGATCTTGGGTAGACAACCATACCTTGTCTTCTGGCCAGTAGGAAGGAGCTTCCGACCTCCGAGGATCTGCAAACCTTTTCTTGGTTCTAAGGGCCCTTTGTAGCTGGGTGTGTGCTGACTTCGCTCTTCCGGAACCAGTGATCTACCACGGGACGCTGGAAGCTTGGAAGCTGAGTATGCACTGAAATTGGGTCAAGCCAGTGGTTTCTTAGTGTAGGGAGTTCTGTGCGTACTCAGCCCACGGGAGGAACTGGTTCCAGCTGTTCTAATCCTGGTGGCAGTAGTACCGAAGGTAGCGTCCAAGTTCCTGTATTTTCTGTTCTGTCTGGCCATTGGTCTGTGGATGATAACCAGAGGACAAGTTCACCGTAACACCAAGCAGCTTAAAAAACGCTTTCCAAATGTGGGACATGAACTGAGGACCTCGGTCCGACACTATTTCTTTTGGGAAGCCATATTTGCAAAACATGTGTTGGAAAAGTACTTCAGCTGTTTCTAGAGCTGTGGGCAGACCTCGGAGGGGAACCAGTCTGCAGGCTTCAGAGAAGCAGGTGTGGCCATTTAAGTTGGGCAGATCGGTGACAAATTCAATCCCTATATGGGACCAAGGTCATTGTGGGATTTGTAGGGGAACCAGCTTTCCCACAGGTGGTGAGGTGTCTTTAAAATGGTGCAGACAGAACAGCCTTGGACATACCTTGCCATGTCTCTGATCATCCCAGGCCACCAGTTCCCAGATCGGAGTAGCAGGAGGGTCCGCTTCTTAACCAGGTAGCCCGACCCTGGAGCCTTGTAGACCGATCTCAACAGGAGTTGACAGCAGGTACTTGGGACGAATGTCCTTTCCTCAGGGCATTCAGGTGGGGTAGGTTCCAAATGGGTGACCGTCCTAATTTCCTCATCTTTATTCGACACGATGGGACTGAGGATGAGGTTGGGTGGAATGAAGTTTTGGGTCCATGGGGTCGTCTGGGCCATGGATACTTGAAAGGGAATCCGCTTTACTATTCTTGAAGCTTGTGAAGAACAATGCCCATTGGGCCTGACAGGGGTTTAGGCGTTTTGCTTTCCGAAGGTATTGGAGGTTCTTTTGAACGGTTTGATGGCCAGTGAAGCCTGGACAAGGCCAGTCTAGGACAGCCTTGACCTTTTCCTGGTCCATTTGTACCCCCGATGGACTGATAATGTACCCTAGGAACTGTACACAGGATTGGTAGAACTCACTTCTTCAGTAGAGGAGGTGTTCTCTTAAACAGAAGTGTTGAGCGCTAGAGGGGGGCGTGGCTGGTGGGTCTCTGACAGCTGTATACATGAAAGGGTTAAAAAAGTAAAAAACAATGTTAGGGACTGACAGCAATGATTCATGTTGATTGGATTATTCATAGAAGTGAAGCAGGGAAACGTTTGAATGGGATTGTAACTTGTCTGAATAGTGAATAAAAAGGATAAATGGCTGGCTATGATTTCTAAAGTACTTAAGACAGAAGTACAGAACATACATGGAGGCAGAAAAGCACTGGCATGAGTCCCAGGACCCTGACCGCAGACAGACCTCCCACTGTATACACCTGCTTGACTCACACATATACACACACACTCACAAACACAAATTGAGGACTACTTGATCATTACTTATGTAAAAATGTTGCAATTTACACCAAAAGAAAAGTATCATATGCAAGATTTAAGTTTAAGATTTTAAATAAACCTTTAAAAATAGTGTTTTATATGAATTATACTTATATTTATGAATATATGTTGCTAAACTCAGAACCAGTGCTAAACAATGACATTGGCAATAAGTTTGCATTTATTGTACAATATCTGCTAATTCTCAAATAAAATTTAATTAAGCTGCTTTATTACAGTATTTCATTTATGCAGTATTAATATGCATTTATTTACTTTAATTAAAATCATTGTTTTTTATATAATGTAATGACTCCAATAACAAGTTTAGCATTTTCTGTCTGTTTTCTGTCCTGACTAAAGGACCTCTAAAAAATAGCCATTTGATATTATTGCACATGCATTTTTCATTAGTGACAAATTGCCCCTGTACTTTACTTAACCCAGTGATAGCTATAATTATGGTAATTTGTTGGAACACACACACACGCACGCACGCACAAACACACAGGTTAAATTAATTTAAAAGGGCCTACTGAATTTTTGCTAAAACTAGTTTTTCAAGTATTGTAAATGTCTTTTACAATAATAACACATAAACAAAAAGCTCTTAGAGCAATTTCCTGTCACAACACTGTGTTAACATGCGGGATTTCAGTAGTATGCAGTGCTCAAATCCATACATTTTTTTATGTTTAACCTTAATGAAGGTTAAAAATAATTAAAAATAATAAATGTATTATATTATGTGCACATTTGCACATTGATCAGGCCAGAACCTGAAAATTTTAATTTCACTACCATTTCACTAAATCTCCAGAATAAATTCTATGTGCAGTGTTAACATACAGCGTTAGTTATAAGGTACTTGGTGTTAACATTACTATGACCTTCATCAATCTGCATGATTTTTTTTATTTATTCAAGCAGTCACATCCCATCTTTTTATTTTATTTTATTTTATTTTATTTTATTTTATTTTATTTTATTTTATATAAATAAGAGAAAAATTTTTATTAGTAATTCCTAATCTTAATGATCTAAAGATTGATTATTTGTCAAATGGCCAAAATGACAATAACTAAGCTCTATTCAATCATTTACTCCCAAGTTTAAGATGGCAAAAAACTTTTAAAGTTTTATTTTTAAAGACATCTTCAATTCTTAAAATTTACTGGACCTATTTTACACACGGCTGTAAAAACGTTTAAGTACAAAATAAAAGCAGTATTCAGACACCACTGATTAATGTTACATTTATTAGTAATTTTATTTTTTTTTATTTACAGTATCTCACAAAAGTAAGTACACCCTTTACATTTCAGCAACTATTTTAGCGTATCTTCTCAAGGGACAATACTATAGAAATAAAACTTAAATATATTTTTTAAAGTAGTCAATGTGCAGTTTGTGTAGCAGTATACATTTACTGTCCTCTGAAAATAACTCAACATACAGCCATTATTTTCAAAGTAGCTGGCAACAAAAGTGGGTACACCCTAAGTGATAACAGCTGTAATTTGTGTAACCATGAAAAGCCACATGTCATATTCATCATGTTCATGTTTTTCTTTGCTTAAAATTTATGTGTACCTTGCATTAGAACAGTTGATATTTGGTTCTTTATGCTGAAGACAACCTGTCCAAGACCATGCCCTATGATCTGATGAGACTAAGATAAACCTGTTAGGCTCAGCATGTGTGGTGACTGGTGAGGAGGACCAAGAAAATTGTGTCTTGCATCATTTTATAGGGCTGCATGAGTGCTGCTGGTGCTGGGGAGCTGCAGTTCATTGAGGAAATCATGGATTCCAACATGTACTGTGACATTCTGAAGCAGAACACAAGGCCCTCCCTTCAGAAACTGGTAGTTTTCCAACATAATATTGACCCCAAACACACCGCAAGATGAAAACTGCCTTGCTGAGGAAGCTGAAGGTAAAGGTGATGGAGTGCCAAAAGTATGTCTCCAGACCTCAATCTTTTTGAGCACCTGTGGGGCATCCTCAAGTGCAAGGTGAAGAAGCACCATGTATTTAACATCCAGCAGTTCCGTGATGTCATTATGGAGGAGTGGAAGAGGATCCCAGCAACAACCTGTGCAGCTCTGGTAAATTCCATTGAGGATTGTGGCAGATAACAGTGGTGTGCACACAAAATATTGATAATTTTGACATGTTCAGTTAGGGTGTACTCACTTTTTTTTGCTAGCTATTTTGACAATAATGGCTGTATGTTAAGTTATTTTTAGAAGACAGTAAATCTGTACTGCTTTACCAGCTGCACGTTGACTACTCTAAAATATGTCCAAGTTTCATTTCTATTGTATTGTCCTTTAGAAGATACACTAAAATTGTTGCTTAAATGGGAGGGGTGTACTCACTTTTGTGAGATACTGTATTACCTGATTGATCTGCAGATGGTCATTTCTTACCATAATCACCAAAAATCTCATTTGTTAAATGGCAAATAATAATTTAGCAAATAAAAAGCAGAGAATTGTACACAAACAAGGGTATCAGCCATCATCCATAAAATTAAACTAGTTAGCTTTGAATATGTGTATAAACAGCAACTGTTCTTATTGGCTGTGTAGTGTGTGATCCTGACAGATAAATGGATAAACGGAAAAATAGAGAGAGAGAGAGAGAGAGAGAGAAAGAAAGAGAGAGAGAGACAGAGACAGAGACAGAGAGAGAAAGAAAGAAAGAGAGGGGATAGATAGATAGATAGATAGATAGATAGATAGATAGATAGATAGATAGATAGATAGATAGATAGATAGATAGATAGATAGATCTCTTAGCAGAAGTG
This sequence comes from Silurus meridionalis, assembly GCF_014805685.1. NCBI lineage: Eukaryota > Metazoa > Chordata > Actinopteri > Siluriformes > Siluridae > Silurus > Silurus meridionalis. The sequence continues at coordinate 21,231,117 of NC_060885.1, forward strand.
GTTAGATGGTATAGAAAGCACTTAAAAATCTAAATAAGTTATTCCTATTGTGGTGGTGTTGTAGTGTAGTGCAGATGGAAGTGGGCCTATTGCAGTAGATATATGGCTGCATTATTCATGTCTGTCTAGGGTGGGCAGACAAACTGCAGGGGATTCAAAAAAGCAAATAAGGAACAGTACTAGTCTCCTCAGGACATTTCTGAGATGTGATGTGAGGGTTATTGTTCTGTAGTCTTTCAGAGATGAGGGAGTTGTCTTCATTGATACAGGAACCAGGCAGGATGTTTTCCACAATTCTGGTACTTTCCATGGTTGAAGGTTCGGTGCTGGAAAGAAAAAGAGTGCTGGAAGAAGTGCTGGAAGATTTCATACTGGTAAGCACAGGTTTACAGTACACTTAAACTTATTCTGTCAGGCCCTACAGCTTTCCCAAGCTTCAGTTTCTCAAACTGTCTCTTAACCTGGCAAGGAGTAACAGATAGGTGGGGGTAGAAATTGTGATTCCCACAGTCAGTAGTCAGTTCCCCTGCTACAACAACACGAGCGTGTTACTGTTTGTTTTCTTTTACCAGGTTTTATCTGAGACTGGAAATTTGTGGGATGGATGAGGTTGTGGGGCAGTTTTTCCAAGCCTGAGTTCAGGGGGAGTTAGGATACAACACAATAACGGCCCCTGTCCAATGCTGCACAAAGGCCTGTCCAAGTCGATTAGGTAGAGGCGGGTTAGGGGTGACTGAGTAATAGTTTATTATGTGCTTGTGGACAGAGTGGCCCCTGGAGAAGTGTCAGTCAAAGCATGAGTCCAATTAAAGGAGAAAAGCAGAAAACAGAAGCATTGGGTGGACATGGAGCAACACATTTCTCTGGATCTCTCTTTTCCTCACTTTCACACTCTCTGAGTCAATTACTCAATGATCTCAGTTTATTTACAGTTAGCATATGGTTATAGCCATATGTAATGGATATATCAACTGGATTTTTTTATCTGCCTAATATTTCATATTTTTTATGCTTCATTGACCATCATTGTAAAACATTTGTATTTACGTAATGTATTAGTAAATAAAAAAACAATGACAAATCCATCTTAGAATAACCTTTAATTGGGGCTTTATAAAGTGCTTCAGATTAGAAAGATATTATAAAGATATATAAGGCCATTATGATTAGCTGTACATATTTACCCAGATCAATAACTTTTACCTGTTGGAATACATTAACTCTTTTAAGGGTGTTTACACTCCACTGCGGTACACCTAAAAGATCATAACCTTCATCATGATAATTACACATTTAGTATAATTACTGTGGTAAGCCTTTTAGTTCCAGGAGGTGAGGGTTCTAAAAGACTAAAGGAGAGATCAAATGCCAATGTCAAACGCTGCTGGTGCCAAACTAATGAAGATTCATGAAAGGGAAAAAGGATCATCACTGCTTTTCCATAGAAAATTTTATAGAAAAAAAACATTTCTTCAATAAATAATGGATCTTGAGTTTGCCCCCACTAAAAAGCTTATTTTAATAAAAAAAATAATTGGGTAAATAGTTCCCACAGCCAAAAAGTGTTTTTAAGTATAGCACAAATGTAACACAGCCATCTAATTTCTATGTGTAGGGACAAAAGTTTCTGTGGCATACCGACTGCACTTCATACACTTCACTTCACACTTGGACAGTATGCAGGTGTTGTTTTTCACTGGTCTCACTCATTCAGTAATGATGCAGTTTGGTTCCCTCCTCTCTCTCTCTCTCTCTCTCTCTCTCTCTCTCTCTCTCTCTCTCTCTCTCTCTCTCCTCTGTTTTTCTCTCTGCAGGTGTGGACTCTGCTTTGTTGATTATAATCCTCTGTGAAGAGCCTACTTGTGTGTCTGACTCCCCCATCCCACACTGTTTGACCTCATGAGACATGACAGGCGTAAAAATAATGACGGACACCTTGGCCGCTGTTCACCCACCCTGACTCACTCTCTACTCATTCAGTCCACATGATAGGTAAAGCAACCACTTAATTGAGCACCCTACACACACACACACACACACACACACACACACACACACACACACACACACACACACACACATACACAAATCACTACACTGGACAAATATAGACCAAGCCACTACTCTCTTCAAGCAACATCTTAGAAACTACTTACAATGTTATAGCAACCACCAGACAGCATCCAACTGCTACTGGAATTTTGTAGCAACATCCTTGCAAACAATTGGATTATTTTATATGTTTTTTTAATATATATTTAATTTATTTTTACTGCTGCTGAATTAATTTATTTCAAATATTTACCATACATACACTGATCAGACATAATATTAGGACGTTATAACATTACAACCAGTGAGTGAATATCACTAATTATCTCTTTATCATGGCACCTGTTAGTGGGTTGAATATATCAGGCAGCAAGTTTACATTTTGTTCTCAAAGTTGACGTGTTAGAAGCAGGAAAAATGGGCAAGGGTAAGGATTTAAGCGAGTTTGATGAGGGCAAAATTGTGATGACTAGACGACTTGTTCGGAGCTTCTCCAAAACTGCAGCTCTTGCTGGGTTTTTCTGGTCTGCAGTGGTCATTATCTATCAGAAGTGGTCCAAGGCAGGAACAGTGTTGAACCGGCGTCAGGGTGATGGGCAGCCAAGGCTCATTAATGCACATGGGGAGTAAAGGTTTTACGTTTGGTTAGCTTAGGATGAAATTTGAGGGATCACAACATATCCCTGTAGATTTCAGATTTTCACATTTCTATAACTACATGCAATTACATAAGCTTAATTTACGATATACCTGTGATACAATATTTCAGAACACATGTAAAACACGAGGAATGACTGAAATTTTGACATTCTGAAATAAAGTTAAATTAACTTAACATTAAATTTGGTTTTAAAAACCTGGGCTCTGGACTGTAAAGCATGACACAGTGTGTGTGTGTGTGTGTGTGTGTGTGTGTGTGTGTGTGTGTGTGTGTGCGCGTGTGTGCACGTGATTAAGGTGTGGGGGTCGGGTTCAGGCCCAGACAGCGCTGAGTGCTGTGCCTCACTGAGGTGGTGGGCTGCTGCTCTGTGCTTAGCATTAGGAAAGCGATGTAATACTTTAATTACAGCCCTTTATCACTCACTCTGCAGTTCTCATATTTCCCTCCTCTCAAACATGTAGCAGCTCGCCTAGAGCTGCAGGCACAGCATCTCCTAGCAAAACACACACACACACACACACACACACACACACACACACAGTTCCCAGGTTGGAGACGCGTAGTGACTTTTATTGTAAAGTCAAATCTCAAAATGTTTGCTCAGACTAAAATACTCAAAAAACAATATAATCATCTTCTCATTCTTCTTTTGATATGCTTTCTGTCCTTACCTCAACACCCTTCCATGTTGCAGGAAAGTAACAGATGTAGCAGTGATAATGGAGGGGATGCTAATCTAGGTGTTGAAAGTTAGTTTTCATGACCCACTCACACCCATGACCCACTCACACTTAAAAACAAGATGCCATGACAGAACACCACCGTCCCTAACACCAGTGCTTTCTTAAGAAAGAATCACAGCAGAATAAGTTAACAAAAATGTGATTTTGCCAGAATAGATATACCTAATTTTATCAGTATTGGTTCCTTTCATGAGCAGGTGCTTGGATTGTATTCTGTCCTAAATACAGATTTAAGAGATGGCAACACTGCACTTTAGTGTAGTGCTAACAATGTATGAATAGAGATGAGTGTTCCTTAATATTATGCAATAAAATTATGCACATGTAATGACATATTTTGTCTAAAGTCCTAATGGCTTCTAAAAGAGGTTTTGATTCTGGGTCTGGTTGCTCCACAAAGCTGAAATATTTCTCAGAACATATTGTTCTCATATAGTTGTGTATTGGCACTTCACAGAATTGGGGTGGGGGCAGACGAATAATGATGGGGATATTCCACTGTGTAATCCTTACTTTGAGAAGTCTTCCTGTGAGGTATATGTCAGACTGAATCTTTGTGAATCTCTCTCTCTCTCTCTCTCTCTCTCTCTCTCTCTGCGCTTCTCCGCCTCCTGGGTGGCACTACCCTTCTCACTCAGGGAATTTCTTACTGGGAGTTTTCTCCTAATCTCAAAACGACCAGTTGGGTTCTTCCCAGCGTTTATTCTAACATCCTTAAAGAAGGAAAGACAAAAAGAGGAAGGTAGCCTCTCTCTCTCTCTCTCTCTCTCTCTCTCTCTTTCATTGTCTCTCTCCATAACTTGGCTTCTTATGTACATGAGGATTGGTGTGACATATACAGAACAATAATAGCTTTGTTTTTTGTGCCTCTCTAGATTAATACAGAGGTTTCAGCCACGTTATCTGTGGTGAGGGTTTGGCCCTCTACCAGAGAAAATATCCAATAAGAAAATCTCTCACTCTGTCTTTCTCTTAGTCTCATCACAGGATCCTGACCTGCATACTGTACATATTACATCATAAACCCAGTCTGATATAAGTACATCAAAAGTCCACACAAAATTAAACATCATGAGATTCCCCTTTTTTGTATTTTTTTTACTTCAAAAGACTGACATATTTCACTCGTCTTACTATGAGCTCTGGGGAAAAAAAGATAAAATGATTTTATACAGTGTTGTGCAAACATCTTAAGGCACATATGAATGAAAATGTGAAGATTCAAGTAAAGTAAAATAAAAAAATATATGTGAAAAGAGCAATAAACCAGGCAAAGTCAAGAATTGGTGCGTTTTAAAATGCATCAATTACCTCAGATACAGATTGTGAGGTTTTCTAATGAAATTATCTGGCTTTTACTGAGCGTCTTGGAGAAGTTACTGGAGATGTTGACTGTGGCCTGTGTTTTTTGTACATGAATACCCAATAACCTTCATATTTTTTGAATGAAGAATTATAACGTTTTGTAAGTATCACATTTAATTTTTTTTGGTTTGGAAATGTTTATATTTGGTAATGTAAAATGTTGACTTATTCAGCAACTAAGAGAATTGATAAGATTAAGACTTGTTCAGTGTTTTTAAGAATTTTTGCAGTGACTTCTGTAGGACTCGCCTATACTGATACAACTGTGAACCACTGACTAAAATACCAATGTTTTAGCTGCTAAATATACAAACTAATTATAATTTGAATAATAGATGATTGCTTATCTATTATGTTGAATGTGATGTGCTAAACAATGATTTCATTATGGTCTCACAATGGTCTCAAGAACCCTATAAATGTTCAGTTAAGTTGAGGGTTTGCTGTTTGTGCCTTTCCATGTCTGATTTGTACATATGATGTGAATAGAAATTCAGCATCATCCCCATATGTGCTGAATATTTTACATGTCTTGCTTTAAATAGTAATACAATAGTTTGTGAATGTCTACAATCAGTTAGCAAAGCATATTGATCATCAATAAATTTAATGCCCCTATATGAGGTTTATCAAATATTTGCATTCAAGAAAAGATGACTTTAATGACTTTTTGGATAAATCAGGTCCTACTCTGAACCTTTCCAATATGAAAAAAATATGCATAAGTTGTTGATGATTTTATATGAATATATACTTATAAAGCAAATATTTTATAAGCATAGAATGTGTTGAGATATCCATGTTAAAAATTAAATGATGAGAAAAAGGATTTATACGATTTTTTTTATCAACTCTATGAAAATGTACAAAAGGTCAGAAAACATAAATAATAATGCATAATAATACATACACAGAAAATAATATTATACAAATAAAAATTAGGATGCATTAAAGATTTTTTAAAAATAGTCCAAATGTCTAAATGATGTAAAAAAAAACAAAAAAAAAAAAAAAACAGGAAAAATGTCCAGTTCTTTGAGTTTTATGTCTGGACAAACATTCCAAATGAGCCTGAAGTTTAGCTGAGTGGCACTTATGTTTTTGTTTTCATAATTTATTATCCAAATACGAAATATATCTTTGTCCTCTGAAACAGACTACAAAAATACATAATTTAATATAAATATATATTTAAAATAACTATATAATTTACAAAAAATACACAGTAAAACAGTGGCAATAGAGACAAAGATGAATAAAGAGAGTAAAGCTGGTACAGCTGAGAGCACTAATGTTGAAAGTGGATACATTTGCATTCACCACCAATTACAATGTTGGATTTGGAATTGTTTAGACTGCATGTACTACGGCCCCTAAGAAATACAACCAACTATTAGTGCAATCAATGAAATTGTATTGGTCCATAATAAAAGTATAAAGTTCTAAACTAGAATATGAAGAAAAAAATATATGTCTGGACTACAAATCTTAAAAACAGGGAGGTTTAAGATGCACATATTTGATCATAAATGCACACTTTCAAATATGGAGCTCAAATATCTGTTGCACAAGTGGAGCTATACAGTATGCTGCACAGTGAAATCCCCAGTGTTACCATGTCATGTGCTATTTCACCATAGCCAGTGTTATTTATTTATATATGTTTTAGTTTTAACTTAATACCCTTCAATAGGCCTACTGTAATAACTCTTAGTCCTGTGGTGTTTTTTTTTCAGTCCAGTCCATGTGGACCAAAAAACATCATATTTACTTCAGTATTTGTGTTCTGCATATATTGTTTATTTCATTTCATGTAAAGAAATGTCTTGAAAAAAACAGTCAGATTCAGAGCTGGCCTAAGGCACCCTGAGGACATCCTTTAGTTATAACTCCATGCTCTCTCTCTGGTATATAAGACTGTTCACGCTGAAACTGTTGTAGAAGTGGCCGTTGTACTGCGCGTTCTGAGCGCCGCCGAACGCGCTTGAGTACGTGGGGCGGTTCGAGTGCACGGGGTGCTCATTTTGCTCCCCGGGTGGCGCAGAGTTGGTCGCAGCAGCTCCGTGATACGGGCTCAGAGCGCTTATGTTCCGACTGGTCAGCTCACTGATGAGCCCCAGGGAGCCCTGTCTAACCGCGGGGCCTGGAGCCGAGCTCATTCCGGACATGGTGCTGAAGAAGCTGTTGAAGCAAGGCGCTGATGATTGAGCAGATGAAGGAGACCCACTTCTATGGCTCTCATTGGTTGTTGTGTCTATTTCCATTTCCGGAGACACAGCCTCGCCGAGGTGCGCGTTCTCGGAGGACTTAACACCTGCAGCAACCGGTCGCTCGTCCTCAGGTTTGGCATCGCTGGAATGCCCAGTACCTGACTCCAACCTGCGCTTTCTTTTCCGGCGAAAGTTTCCGTTGTCAAACATTTTTTCGCAATTGGGGTCCAAAGTCCAATAGTTTCCTTTTCCTATGAGCAAAAAATGGCCTTATGAGACATAACACACCATTTCTCTTCGCAAAAACCACCCAAATTATTCAGAAATATAGGCTATAGAATCTATAATGTATAAAATGTTGCAATGATTAAACACTTGTCTTCTCGTACCCTAGACTACACGACGGTCTACTGTCATGCATTATTATAGTGTATCAGATCAAAATTCCTTTTATGACGTGTCTGTTTTGTGACGATTTTGTTGACGTGTGCTTCCTACTCACCTGGATCATCCTCATCGCGCGGGACTTTCTTGAAGCAGTCGTTCAGGGAGAGGTTGTGCCTGATGGAGTTCTGCCAGCCCGCCTTGCTCTTCTTATAAAACGGGAAATTGTCCGCCACGTACTGGTAGATTTGACTCAGCGTGAGTTTCTTCTCGTGCGCGTTTTGGATGGCCATGGCGATGAGAGCAGAGTAAGAGTAGGGTGGGCGCACCAGCTTCAGCAGCTCCTCCTGACTTGCGATTGAGAGCCAGCCGAGGTCGGGCCCCGCGAACCCAGGTGAGTTAGCGAGGTACTGCCTCTGAGAGCCGTAGGACGGAGCTATAAACGAAGGACTGCTGTTGCCGTGTAAGTAAGACGGGGAGGAATTGACTCCAGGGCCGTTGAGCCAGAGGTAAGGGTTCGGGGTGGCTGCGTACTCGCCGAGGCCGTAACCGGCTGGCCTTTGCGCGCTCGCCACACTCTGCTGGTGGTAGACAAAGTTCTCGCAGTACACCGCCATCTCGGGAGCGTCGTGCGCGTTCTTGTGCTGCTGGAGTGGACTCACGGATGAGACAGAGCCGTGGTGGAGCTGCGCGTCCACGGAATTCATCATGCACTCTCACGATCCTGATAAAATCCCACAGCGCGCGCACGCACGCACACACTCACACACACACACACACACACACACACTGTCTTTGGCTCAAGCGCGCGCTGCTTTCACCGGCGTCCTTCGTGCAACAAGCAACAAGTGGTTTGGATTTGTAGGCATTTATAAAGGCGCCGTGCGCCATAGATTTTTTTTTACCGGCATCTTCAGCACTCCCAGCCTATAGGAATCAGCGATCACAGTCGGGGGCGTGGTTACCTGAGAGGACCAGATTCATTCATCACCTTTATTTGGTTTTATGATATGCAATACATTAGATCTGTAAATTCAGCGCTTCTAGTTTTTTAGCTTTGGAATATAAAGCTTTTTATTTGAAGTGATGCATTTATTAACATTTATTGAAAAAAAAGAGAAAATGACGATGATAAAAATCTTTAAAAGTTTTAAATAATAATAACTTTTTTTAATGTACGAAAGACAGAACTTTATAATTAGGACATATGCAGCACATTATACATATAATTATCCGGGATTAATAATTGGGTAAAATTGTTGCAATAAGAAATTGAGAGTCGGAACTCATTGGATTTGCTTTTTTTGTGAAAAGCTTTTTATACACACAGCATGCTCAGCTGCTTTGCAAAAAGACGATCATAATTGTATTAAATTATTTCCATGAAAAAAGGTGATCAACCCTAAACATTTTCTCTTCAGTGTACCTCACACAGAAAGGATCAGGGGATTTAGAGTTGGATTCAGAGAAGATCTGAATACAGATGATTTTGTGAGATCTGTGATTTCTGAGATTGCCCTCTTCGCCTCCCAACCAACAGCAAGAAAAATATCTGTCTGTGTGTCAAGTAATAGACAGAGACAATTAAAATCCTCAAAATATTTTTTTCATTGAAAAAGGCTGGTCAGTGTGCACTGGAAAAGCCAACCGCAACAGAGGACTTACTGTAGAAGCATTCTCTATAGAAAAGTTTTATAACCACTCACTTTTATACGCATTTCCATAATAAATACAGTATTAAGTAGTATAATTTAACTACTGGACAATTATTTCTGAGTGTTCTATTGCTTATATTACTAATAACAATTATCCTACAACATTAACATTAACAACAACAACAACAATAACAGCACCAATAATAATAATAATAATAATAATAATAATAATAATAATAATAATAATGACAATCGAATTTTAACCTTTACACCTGTGATTAGATTAAATTAATTTTTTTTATTACATTTAATTTACTTTTAGCCTAAAATGTATGGAAAGAAAGAAAGGAAAACAAACAAAAAAAGAAACAGAAACAAATACGCATCTCAGTTTTGAAGTTGAAGGAAAATTATGAATCATAATTAACATATTGAAGCGTGTGAATGTATATTATCATGAGTATTGTATTTCAAAGTATGTATTTAATGATAAGTATTTCGAATTGAATTCATTTTCGTGCGTTCCATGCAAATTCTTGGATCTGAAATCGGTTACATATATAGAAATTTATAGACTATGTTTAAGTGTTTATTGATATCCGATCTGACGTGAAGAATGAACCGTTACCAGTTATCAACACTGGGAGATGGGGAACTCCATGCTGGTCTTTTTTTTTTGTATCAGAGAAACTGAATGTCGCCATCTGTTGGCAAATAGTGTAAATGACAAACGCGAATAAATCTACAACCTCCCATTTTTTTAGGGGACATATGAAAAGCACATAGGAATTTGTACCTAGTACTTTCTTTTCACTACAACTAATAATCTATAAAATATTTTATAGTGTTTCGGTTTTTTGCATACGTACGAGAGATGACCAAGCAGGAAAAAAGTAGGCCTGAGGTGAACTTTAATTTGGCTCGCCATGTCATATATCAGAATCAGAATCAGAATCAGAATCAGGTTTATTGGCCAAGTGTGTTGACACACACAAGGAATTTGGTTCCAGCTGTTTGTTACTCTCAAAAGTACAGACATAAATAAAAACCTATACATGACAAAACAGACACAACAAGACAAAAACAGACTATACAAGACAATACAGACAATACAGACAATATGAGACAGTATAGACAGTGTGGGTAATAAATAGGGATACAGACCAGTAATGTACATAAAGTGTGGGAGTGCATGGTAGTGCAAATGACAGTATTGTGTGTCAGGTATGATGAGAGAGGTTACTATAAAACTTTGTACAGTATATAGAAGCAATAGTGTGTGCAACATATACAGATAATGTGATGAGTGACAGTTCTGTGACAGTTCTGTGCAGTAATCATAGATATGAGCATGGAATTTAATGAGAAAAGAAAAAACAGGGGAAAATGGCATTTGAAAATTTGGAACATTAAATGTACCATGGAACATAATTGAAGACCATCATCAGCAAGGGAACAAAATCAGAAACCACAATGAACAGTACGTCCTTATAATAAGAAACACACTATGAAGGCTGCCCAGATGCCTACAGCAACAATAAAGAAGCTGCAGGAATATCTGGCAAGTACTGGTGACAACGATCTGTCCACAGGAAGGGGTAAACAGATACACCCAAAAGGAAAATGTGGTTTAATGAGACCTTTACGCTAAATTTGCAAAAAATAATAGTTTGGTACAAAAACAGCTTATTACCCAAAGAACAGAATACTATCACATTAAAGTGGTAAGGTGGTATCATGATATAGGGCTGCTTCTTTTCACCTGGGACTCGGGTGCTAGTCAAGATCATAGAAAAATCATGAAAAGATGCCTCTTCTAGCACGAATATGCCTCTTTCTAGCACGATAACGACCCAAAGAACAAATACAAGCCGACAAATTAATTCAGAAGAAGAATGCCAACATTTTGGAATGGCCCAATCAGAGCCCTGATCTAAATCTGATCCAAAAACTCTGGAAAGACTTGAAGGTGCTTTTAAGTACTAGTTAAGAGGCTTTTTTTTTCCCACCACAAAATGTTTCTTTTGTTTGAGTTTAACCACAATTGTGTTGGTTGCATATAACAGATGATTAAAAAAAAAATACAATTGTATAAGGGTTGTGTATCAAAATGTTTAGTCAGAGTTTCTGTTTTGTATGAACAATATGGGGCAGTATAATGCTTTCTCTGTGACTGAGCTCCATCTGCTGATCACAGCAGTTACATGATTTATCTTTGATTTTATTATTTAAGTGGAATTTTAGCCACTTTAAGGCACATTCTTTTTGCTGTGAGTTTCAAATATTTTTTCAAGTACATGAAAATCATACTGGAGTAAAAGTATAGATATCTTTCTGCAATACTGACTCCAATACAAGTTAAAAGTCACCAATTCCAATATGATGAGTAAAAGACTATATATATATATATATATATATATATATATATATATATATATATATATAACCAAATTACTAAAGCAAGCTTGCAAAAAGATATCTTCAATTAACAAATAACATTACAGTATCATGTCAGAAAGTAGAAGAACCATTACTATTCAATGGACAAATAAAATGGCGATGGTGATCTGCAAAAATCGCTGCCTCTTCTGCAAAATGAATACGCCATGGCTGATAAAGCTGCCATGCAAAATGTAATTTTTAATCAGCACTGTCAATTATAATATAGTGGAGTAAAAAGTACATATATTGAATCATAAATATAGTTGAGTAGAGAGTTGATTATTTTTTTATTACACAGTTAAACTACAAAGTAGTCAAATAATTACTTAAGTAGAGTAACAATGTACATTTACTCAAATACTTTACACCACTGATTCTTACTTTGCATAAAATATCCATATTAATTGTAAAATTTTACAAAGATTTATGTTCAGATCATTAAAAACTGAATTAATACAGAAAATACAGCAAACAGTATTTTTGACGCTTACATTGCCAGTTCTAAAAAAACTAAAATGACGAAAACTATTATAATATCTTAAAATATAATTGCGGACATCACTAGTTTTAGCCAAAAAGTACTTTAATGATATAAGTGGTGGCCGATAGATTGTTTGGGTGTTTTTTCCCATCACTTTAGCATCATGTTTATGTCTGCACCATTTATAGTGTACATAAAACATTTCTCTGTATTACAGTTTTTCTCAGTTGCTTTGGAGAATTTCTCAAATCATCCTGAATATTTGCAAACCAATAAACACATTCTCAAAACTATTTGTACAAACAGCATAACATTGGATTTCTTGCAAAATTCTGTATTTTTCTCAAAATACTTAGTGCAGCTCTCAAAAGTAAGTATTTGTGTCAATGAACATCTCATTCCCATCAGAATAACAAGTCCTTTTGTCATTGATTACAAACAAGATCGTCAAAATGTTAAGTCATGTTGTCAGTATGATGCTGCACAGTTTCAGTATTTCCTGGTGTAAACTATAGTTTGGATCACAATGATTGAGAATGCACAAGGCTGAATTTCTACTTTATGGTATATATTACAGTTTTTCTCAGTTGTTTTGGAGCTTTTCTCAGATCAGAAATTGAATTCACAAAAGTACTTGTTCAACCTCCACATCATTTAGTCATTTGTGCTTATCATAAGAACATTTCTTGTGGCTTTGATCAAATTGCGAATGCTTCTGTACATCATTTACAGTTTTTCTCAGTTGTTTTGGAGCATTTTTTTGAATCATCCTTAATATTTGCAAACCATTAAATGCATTCTCAAAACAATGTGTACTTTAACAGCATTACACATCGGATTTCTTGCAAAATCCTGTATTTATCTCAAACTCCTTAGTTCATCTCTCAAAAGTAAGTATTTGTGTCAATGAACATTTCATTCCCATCAGCATGAAAAGTCCCTTTGTAATTTTTTACAAACAAGATCATTAAAATGTTTAGTCATGTTGTCAGTATGATGCTGCACAATTTCAGTATTTGTTGATATAAACTACAGTTTGGATGATGACTATGAATTTTAGCAGCACAAATGTATTTATTTCATTGCATATTTGATTTATATTGAGTGCAAGTGACCGGACAAAATTCATACTTTTCTGTACTGTAATAGTGTCTGTTCATTTCTTAGTTGTTCATCCAGAGTATTCGAATTAGATTAATTAACTTTAACGTTGTTATCAGAATCTTGGAATGTGGCGAAAATACTATTGATAAACTTAAATTACACGTCATTATATAATTGAAACTGCGTGTAATTACTGCGTATGGTAAAGCGAATGCTAATTGCTAACTGCGGTGTCTCGGGAGCTCGTGAGACAGTGCAAGCTTTGTGAACCCGGGAGCCGAAGGAGCGAGCTGGGGTGCCGTGAGACAGGCGGATATAACGGGACGGATATAATGGGACGGAGAGGAATAAAACTCTTAAAAGAAGCGGAGGATCATGTTGTCCGCGACAAGACCGACGTACCGGAGGCTGAACACGGAAACAATTATAAAGGTAGGTTTTGGAGAACTTATAGATGTTGTGACTGTATTGCAAAGATCACCAGAATGTGACAGTTGCTGAAGAAAATGTGAGTGGTGCTTGATTGTGCAAAAATACCGGGTGTGCATAGTTTTTTAGCACCCACCGTGTTTTCTGTGCCGATCGCGAGACGCGATCATACTTCGAGAGACGAGCGTTTCGATACCTCGCATGCATGTCTTCCGAGGGGTCAGGACCAGTGACATCACGTGAGGTCATCACATGACCTGGGGTTCGACTTCATTCGCCGTGCCGAGTATTTAGGCGTGACACACGCCCGTGTCCCCGGAGTTGTGTCGAGTTACTATTTTTTTTTTTGCACGTTCCCGCCAACGTGATGTCACGCAGCATCTTTATGCCACGGAGATTCCTCAGACTGTGCCGAGCGGTTTGATGTGTCACATGTCCGTGTTATGTGACAGAGGACAGAACAGAGGCAGAACAGACACAGCCATTGTAGCCTCAGCTCCTGTCTGCTATGTACAGATAGTTTTCAATGTAATCTTACATTGTAATATTAAAGCAGGAGCAGAAGTGATAGATCAAGCTACCTCCTGGTTGTTAGAACAGAAATGAAGTCAGAATTGCAAGAAATAAAGTCGCAATTAGGCTAACTTTTTTTTATGTGGCAGAAACGGGCTACCATAGGGAACAAATTACAAAATCGTATCCCACGAATAAACAAGTCATCTAATGATTTCTTGTAACCACAATATAGCCTATAGCATCTATAGTATTGTATAGTTTGTTCCATTTATTTTTGCCTGATACCTTTCTACAGATTGGTATGATTCTTTAGGGTCTTCATGAAATGACTGCAAAATACTTTAGTTAAAATTCCTCAGTGGTTGTGTAAAACAACAAATCTGTCCCACCACACATTGTGGTGCATTGCTAAAGCACAGAGAAAATGGTGGACAATGTACGAGGGCTAAAATATGATAATACGTTACAGTCTGTCAGGATCTCTGAGCACACTGTGCGCAGTTCCGGTTTTGCAGCGCACTTCCGGGTCGGCGACCATCTTGCCGTTTTTTCCGTGCCTCCTGGTATTTAAGGACAACCAAAACTTTAGCTCGGGGCCAGATTATTACCGGCTTCCTAGCCCCTGAGATTACTTTTGCCACCCTGCCTGCCCTGGTTTCTGATCCTGTTTCTGATCCTGACCCTGACCCTGATCTCTGTTCTTCTCTGCCTCTTGTTTTGCTCTCCCCTGTATTGCTCAGTTTGCCGGTTAATGGATTTTTTGCACTGTTTTGGGTTTTGGTTTTGCTTCTTTCCCTGCATTGCCCTGTTCACCTGTGTTAAGACCCTGGACTGTTTTTTGGACTTTGTTTTTGCCTTTGCCCCATCGCTCAGTCTGATTACTTTTTATTAAAGCCTGTTTTTGCCTAACTCCTGTTTGCATCCTGCATTTGGGTCCCCCCATCCAGTCACCCAGCACTGCACCCGTGTTCCCTGACACAGTCTGTCAATGGTTGTGGACGGGACCTGAGCAGCATGATGTCATATTTCGCTGGTTCATCAATAAGTGCCAAAATTTATGTGGCTATAACTTTCACTTTAGAACAAGGTGCCAACTTGTCTTAGTACAGTATTAGTGGCTCTTTATCCATAAATATTGTCTTATTCTAGTCAATAAACTTAAATATCACTCAATAAGTAAGATAATTAATGGGGATATAACTTTTACTTTAAAACAGGGAGTCTATGGTTAACATAATAGATGGTGAATAACTGAAATATACCCAGGTGTATTACTACACAAAATCAAAAATGGTTTAGGGCTGCAACTAATGATACTTTTGATAATCGATTACAGTTTTTCACAATCGATTTGGTACATTTCTCCAAACTCAGGTAACAGCTCTCAAAACAGTTAACACAGTGATCAGTACACTTTGTAATTGTCCTAAACAGATAGTAAATTCTCCTTCATTTCATACAAATCACAAATCAAAAGCATAATTTTCTCAAAACACTGTGCACAAAAATCCCTAATTTTATCACAGCAGTTCATACAGCCAACCAAATCTTTAATATATCAGGAAAAACATTTGTAACTTTTTCATTGTTCTTTACAAAGATCACAAGCATTTTTGTACCATTTTCAAAACACAACAAACAAAACTCTGTGAATTGTAAAATAGTCAGTTGCACACCTTGTGTCTTTAATTAACGCCAAATTGTTATCTGATGAGTTAGTAATCCACTCAACACAGAAAAAGCCAATTTCCTAATTGTTCACACAGCTGTCTTACGTAATTACAACAACTACAAAAGGGGAAGAGAAGAAGAACAAAGAAGACAAATGAGGAGATACAGTAAGACAAAAAAAAAAGAAGTATGAGCAGTGGAAACAGAAGAGGTTTAAGAGTGAGAGGTGGTGGCCAGGGTAGAGGGAGAAGAAGAAGAGGAAGAGGAGATAGAGAAAGAGAAAGAAGAGCTGAAGATGTAGGAGGAAGAGCTAAAGATGTAGGAGGAAGAGCGAGAAGAGCTGAGGATGTAGGAAGAGGAGAAGAGATTAAAGATATGGATAGATTGGAGGGCAATGGTATAGTGGGAAGAGAAAATATAAGAAGAGGTGGACAGGGAGGAAGAGGAGGGCAAAGAGAAAGAGGAGGGCAAAAAGGAAGAGGAGGCCAAGGTGTAAGAGGAGGGAGGAGAGGTAAAATGAGGGTAGGGTACACGCGTGTTTCAAATGAAATCAGAGCCACACTTATTGACCATGTCATAAATCATGGTCTCTCACTGAGAGAAGCTGGCCAGAGAGTTCAGCCCAATATAAACAGATCCACAGTGGCTTCAATTATCCGTACATTTCAGAGGGAAAACCG
Organism: Silurus meridionalis; assembly: GCF_014805685.1. NCBI lineage: Eukaryota > Metazoa > Chordata > Actinopteri > Siluriformes > Siluridae > Silurus > Silurus meridionalis. The sequence continues at coordinate 21,247,510 of NC_060885.1, forward strand.
GTAAGTAACTATATCATTCTACTTTTACAATGAGAGTCCATGTAGTCTTGTTTGACATAGGTCTAGATCTCTACAGTAAATGTTACTGCTTGTCCAAAGCTTTTTCAGAATTGAAGTTAGAGAACATTCAGGTGGACGAACAAGACTTTTTTCAGTTGAACAAGAGCATGCCATTGTTGACATGGTGGTCCAGAACAACACCCTCCGCCTCAAAGAAATTCAGCAAAGAATAACACAGGACAATCAACTGTTCCACAATATCCACCAATGCAGTCACTCCACAATTGACCGTGTTCTAAGAAGAAATGCTATCCAAATGAAGTAATTATACAAAGTGCCCTTTGAGAGAAACTCCGTTAGAGTGAAGAAGTTGCGATTCCAGTTTGTTCAAGTATGCGCAACCCAATTACTGCAATTTTACTGTCAACTCAAAGATATATTTTTCCTGAATTTTAAGTATGTGTCCATAATCTATTCCATGCTACTATATGTGAAAAGATTTAGGCATATCTATGTATACTGCTGCTTCAAAGTGTGAACTCAAACTTCAGCAACAATTTTACAGTAGTATGGACTGCAATCAATGCCATTACTGTAAAACACAAATTTACTATATTTTACCTTGTGTTCTTTTTACTCTAGAGAATGTCCAATTCCACCATTCAGCACTAGTGCGAGAGTGGTTCGAGAATCACCCACAATTCAGGATGGTGTTTCTTCCACCATATTCTCCTTTCCTGAATCCAATTGAAGAATTCTTCTCCTCTTGGAGATGGAAAGTACATGATCGCAACCCTTACAACCAAGTAAGTCTTCTTCAAGCGATGGAAGAGGCCTGTGGAGATATTGGGGCACAAGCATGTCAAGGATGGATACAGCATTCAAGGCGTTGTCACCCCCACACACAAATATAAATATATATATATATATATATATATAGATAGATAGATAGATAGATATAGATAGATAGATAGATAGATAGATATAGATAGATAGATATAGATATAGATAGATAGATATAGATAGATAGATAGATATATCTATCTATCTATATCTATCTATCTATATCTATCTATATATATATATAGATAGATATATCTATCTATATCTATCTATATCTATCTATCTATATCTATATATATATATATATATATATATATATATATATATATATATATATATATATTTGTGTGTGGGGGTGACAACTTGTTATACATCTGAACTCATTAAAGAACTTAATGAAAACATGTATTTTCATTTATTTCTTTGTGTATCTTCAGCTGAATTTGTTATAAAATCAACAGAGAACACACTTTTAGTTTTGATGTTAATATTGAATTTTAATAAATGCATTACTAGAATAAAATGCTGTGTTTCATTGTGCGGTTTTGCCAGCATAAGAGTGTGTTTAGTTTGCTGTGTTAACTGTTTTGAGAGCTGTTACCTGAGTTTGGAGAAATGTACCAAATTGATTGAGAAAAACTGTAATTGGATTAAAAAAATGTAAACATAATGTTTTGCTTATTGTAATTGTATAAAACCTCAATTCAGGATATTTATGTATAGAAGTGTACTAAAAAAAATGCAAAAGTCACATATTTAACACAGTTTAACCATCTTTAATTTAGACATTTTAAAGCTTATAGTGGCTGCTTGTTGCGGAGCACATGTGGGATTTCTCCATTGAACAAATTCACTCATGCTGGGTTGCTTCTTCCTGTAAAAACCAAACAAAACCAAAACAGCATTTGAGTATGCAAGGTGAAGCAATTTGTGTAAATCAACATTTGTATTGTTTTTAATGATAATTGTAGATGGCAAGTTGACAACCATGTTTTAAAAAAAACAGACATTAATAAAACATAGACATTGTGTTCAGTTGTAAAGATATAAACATCTAGAATATAATTAATAAAAAAATGTGTGTAATAATTAAATGATATATGCAGAAATTAAAATGTAAAGTAAAATCATGTTTGAAAACAAATAAGTTACTGTTGTAGAAAAATGTTATAAAATGAGATTGGAATGGAGAAATGCAGCAAGATATATATTGATGGATTGGTGTACAAATGCATAATCATTCCTATAAACCACAACAGTGACTACAAATTTTATCGTTTACTGCTGCTGTTATTTGCTGCTTTTTGATTTAGTGTTTGTTTGCACCGTTTTAATTGAATAATGCTTAAAAAATCAATAGAAAATATAATCCAACATTGTTTTGACAATTTTGTGGAAAAAAAAATAATACACAGACATTCTGTTCAGTTGTGAAGATAAAAGCATCTAGAATATATCTTCTTCTTCTTCTTTCGGCTGCTCCCATTAGGGGTCGCCACAGCGGATCATCTGTCTCCATACCCCCCTGTCCTCTACATCTGCCTCTTTCACAAAAACTACCTGCATGTCTTCCCTCACCACATCCATGAACTTCCTCCTTGGCCTTCCTCTTTTCCTCCTACCTGGTGGCTCCATCCTCAGCATTCTTCTACCAATATAATTCATGTCCCTCCTCTGCACATGTACAAACCATCTCAATCTCGCCTCCCTCACCTTGTCACCAAAACATCCTACATGCGCTGTCCCTCTAATAAACTCATTTCTAATCTTGTACATCCTCGTCACTCCCAACGAAAACCTTAACATCTTCAGCTCCGCTACCTCCAGCTCCACCTCCTGTCTTCTACTCAATGCCACTGTCTCTAATCCATACAACATCGCAGGTCTCACCACAGTCCTATAAACTTTCCTTTCATTCTTGCAGATACCCTACTATCACAAATCACTCCTGTCACTCTTCTCCACCCACTCCACCCTGCCTGCACTCTTTTCTTTACTTCTCTAACACACTCTCCATTACTTTGCACTGTTGACCCCAGGTACCTGAACTCCTCCACCTTCTCCTCCTCTTCTCCCTGCAACCGTACCACTCCACTGCCCTCCCTCTCATTCACACACATGTACTCTGTCTTACTCCTACTGACTTTCATTCCCTTCTCTCCAGCGCATATCTCCACCTCTCCAGGCTCTTCTCAACCTGCTCACTACTCTCACCACAAATCACAATATCATCTGCAAACATCATAGTCCAGGGAGACTCCTGTCTGACCTCGTCCGTCAACCTGTCCATCACCACTGCAAACAGGAAAGGGCTCAGGGCCGATCCTTGATGTAGTCCAACCCTCACCCTGAACCAGTCTGTCGTTCCTACTGCACACTTTACTGCTGTCACACTGTCTTCATACATGTCCTGCACCACCCTCACATACTTCTCTGACACACCTGACTTCCTCATACAATACCACAACTCCTCTCTTGGCACCCTGTCATACGCTTTCTCTAAATCCACAAACACACAATGCAATTCCTTTTGTCCTTCTCTATACTTCTCCATTAACATCCTCAAAGCAAATAAGGCATCTGTGGTGCTCTTCCTCGGCATGAAACCATACTGTTGCTCACAGATGGTCACCTCTTCTCTCAGCCTGGCTTCCACTACTCTTTCCCATAACTTAATAGTGTGACTGATCAACTTAATTCCCCTGTAGTTACTGCAGGTCTGCACATCTCCCTTATGCTTAAAGATCGGTACCAGCATTCTTCTCCATTCCTCAGGCATCCTCCCACCTTTCAGAATCTTGTTAAAAAATCTGGTTAAAAACTCCACTGCCATCTCTCCTAAACATCTCCATGCTTCTACAGATATGTCATCTGGTCCAACCGACTTTCCACTCTTCATCCTCTTAATCGCTGCTCTCACTTCCTCCTTACTAATCCTATCTACATCCTGCTTCACCAACTCCACATCATCCAACCTTCTCTCTCTGATTTTCCTCATTCATCAGCTGCTCAAAATACTCCCTCCACCTTCTCAACACACTCTCCTCACTAGTCAACACATTTCCCCTTCCATCCTTTATTGCTCTAACTTGCAGCACATCCTTCCCAGCTTGGTTCCTCTGCCTGGCCAATTGGTATAAATCCATTTCTCCTTCCTTAGTGTCCAACCTCTCATACAACTTTTCTCATCACTCTGTCGATCCCAATTCTGTTTTGCCAGCCTCTTTCTCCTTCTGCTCTCCTGCACTTCCTCATTTCACCACCATGTCTCCTTGTCTTCCTTTCTATTTCCAGATGTCACACCAAGTACTTTTCTAGCTGCCTCCTCATCACTCCTGCAGTAGTTGCCCAATCACCCAACACCTCTTCACCACCACCGAGCCCCTGTCTGACCTCTTCCCTGAACCTCACACTACACTCTTCCTCTTTCAGTTTCCACCATCTTATTCTTCTTTCAGTCCTCACTCTCCTTCTCTTCTTCTTCACCTCCAAAACCATCCTACAGACCACCATCCGACGCTGTCTAGCTACACTGTCCCCTGCCAACACCTTACAGTCTTCAATCTCCTTCAGGTTGGATCTCCTGCATAAAACATAGTCCACCTGTGTGCACCTTCCTCCACTCTTATACGTCAACATATGATCCTCCTTCTTCTTAAAATAAGTGTTCACCACTGCCATTTCCATCCTTTTAGCAAAATCTACCACCATCCACATTTCTCTCCTTAAGGCCATACCTACCCATCACCTCCTTATCACCTCTGTTCCCTTTACCAACATGCCCATTAAAGTCTGCCCCAATCACCAATCATTCTTTCCTAGGTACACCATCTACCACTTCATCTAATTCACTCCAGAATCTTTCCTTCTCCTCCATCTCACAGCCGACTTGTGGAGTATAGGCACTGATGACATTTATCATCATCCCTTCAACTTCCAGCTTCATGTTCATCACCCTATCAGAAACTCTCTTCACCTACACAACACTCTTACTGTACTCTTCCCTCAGAATCACCCCTACACCATTTCTCTTTCCATCCACACCATGATAGAACAGTTTGAACTCACCTCCAAACTCACAACATACCTACCTTTCTCCTCTCCATCATATCAGCTATCTCTCTCCCTTTACCCGTCATAGTACCAACATTTAAAGTACCAACCCGAACCTCCACTCTCCTACACTGCTCCTTTTCCTGCTGTTTCTGTAGACGTCTTCCTCCTCTCCGTCTCCTCCTTCGGCCAACAGTAGCCCAATTTCCACTGGTACCCTGTCGGCTAACGATACCTGTGGCGGTCGTTGTTAACCCGGGCCTCGACCGTTCCGGTATAAAATTCTCATTTGTGATCCGCATATTTGATTTGGCACATGTTTTACGCAACCCTCCCCATTTACCCGGGCTTGGGACCAGCACTAAGAGTGCACTGGCTTGTGCCTCCCTAATGGCTGGGTTAAAGCATCTAGAATATATAATTCATAAATTGTATATAATAATTAAATAATATATGCCACGCCTCCTCTCTGCACTCAACACAGTCACAGCATATTGCCTTCATAGTCCACCTTCACCTGTCTCCAATCTACGCTCCCCTTCTCCTTCTCGGCTCACTCACTCACCGTCCGATCTACAGTTCATACTAGCGATCATCCCTGGACTTCTCCTGTTTGGTTTATACACGTTTTCCGGTGCGTGCTTCTACCTAAGCTTCTGTCTGTGTACTACGGCAAATAAAACGTACTGACTGTATTCTGGTCTCCGATTCTTGATCTGAGCCTGACATTTACTGTAATAGTTGACAAATGCTATAAAGAGAGAATGGAACGAAACGCAGCAAGCTAACAGGCTCGATCAAAAAAAGGAAAAAATATGCATTGGTATACAAATGTATAATCAAAAGCTAAAAACCACAACACTGGCTAAAAATGAAATCTTTAATTTAATTTAATCTAATCCATTAAGCAATCTGATTGGGCACCCTGATGCTCACAAGTCACACCAGAACAGATCCAGTGCGACTGTCCCAAAAATTGCAAACAAACATTTTAAACAATAGCACTTCATTAAACGACTGTATATAGAGAGATATACAGTGTTTCTTTACGATGCTGATGTTTCACCTGTTTACACTTTTTCCTGCTGCTGGTTGACCTGTACTCTGCTCTATTTCGCAAGCGGATGTGTTATCTAATTGTTACGCTAACCCGTAACTTCAGCAGCCCAACTAATCGATAACGGCATTCAGTGTGGTTCTGTAGCTGTAGAACTAAAGCTTCAAGTTAAAAGGATAGATCATTTACTCACCCTAATGTCTTTCCAACCATGTATAAATGATATTCTAGTAGATTAGACTCATGTGCGTGCGCATTTAGAGTCTGTTCTTTCCCTACATGATAACAAAAGCCAACATATGGGGGCAAAATATGTGTGCATTTATATCATTTTATATAATTAATTAATATCACATGAGAAATATAGTGTTTTTTTTCTCAAAAAATCAGCCATTAAAATGTATTATAAAATTTATATTATAATATGATAAAAAAATACTGATTTCATTTGCTTGGTAACAGTCAAAATGTCTTAATATTTTAATTGACTGATTAAATGTAAGAATTTGACTTAAAAGATGATGCACAATTTCAGAAAAATGTTTTATAGGTAAAAAAACACACAGAATATGAAGAATATTACAATTTTAGGAGTCAGTTGTCCACTGTTGTCCTTAAAGTACCAGCACAATAACATACTCAGCAAAATATAATCAAATTTTTATTATCAATAAAATCCAAAAAAAATAGATATATATTTTTGTCGATATCGCACACCCCTAGTTTGGAAGAAAAAAGAACTGTATACAGGGTTTAAATGACCTGAGGGAGAGGACATGATAACAAAGTTTTAATTTTTCGGTGACTTCCTGTAACACCACTGGTTGATGCATTGTAATGCAAGTGCTTCTCATTAGTAAAATGCTTATTTGTTCCCCTCGCAGGTCACATTAAGAAGACTGGAACTAACATTAGATACAGGCTGTGGAGAAGCACATGATGAAGTTTATTAACAATTGCAAAGTTCCAAGGAGACGGACTGCATGCGATGTAAAGAAGCGAAACTACTTGCTCACCAGTTGTTCGCTCTTAAGTTTTATATCACAAATTATATCTCCGTTCTAAACAGAAAAGGTTCAGCACATTAATTGACACACTAAGTTTCCGAGGTTTGTATGGAAGCCTGCTTCAAAACAAAAAAATTGTTTTATGCAATATTTGTTTACTGTTCATACTGATGAGTTTTGAAAATGTCATATACTGTATAACATCTTTTTAATAAATAGTAATAAGACTTAATGTTGTATCTACAAAGAGCTCCTGTTTTTTTAAAAGTTCTGAAGATTCTCTTTTGACTAAAACCCCGATCCCCACAATGACTGATTTTAGTGTGTTTAGATTTGGTCCCCATAATTAATCAAAACTGGTTATACTGATATACTCAATACCTGAAATGTCCCTACAAGTAACTGTTTCATGTTTGAAACTTTTATAGTAAAATATTTGTAATCTGAGGGGACAGTTTTAAAACAGGTGTTTTGCTGTTTGTCAAAATATATATTTTAGGTCTGTAGAAGGTCCCCACTATGAAGCAATTCTGACAGGTAACCCCCACAATGGATAAAAACAAGTATGTGTATGTGTGTGTGTGTGTGTGTGTGTGTGTGTGTGTGTGTGTGTGTGTGTGTGTGTGTTAAGAAAAGAGGCAAATGGAGTTTCGGAAGCTTATTATAGGTTCACTTGGCCCTTGGCATGTGGGTGACAGAGGGGAACGCATGAATAATGAGTGAATGGAGAGGAAAAGGAAGGAAGAAAGCAGAGATAGCAGCAGCGCTCTCTTATTCACACAGCGTGCCGCCAGAAATAGACAGCAAGAGATCTAATGTACTATGTCCCTAATCCAAAATATATCATCTCTCTCTCTCTCTCTCTCTCTCTCTCTCTCTCTCTCTCTCTCATTCCTGTCTCACTACGGTATGTAATACTTCTATTGTCCTGGTTTGGAAACATAAGTACTGAGGATGTTACTTCTAAAAAAAAACCCAACAGATTACCAACCAGGCCTACTGGCCACATGCCTAGGGAACCTGTCACTAGAGGGCACTTAAGAATCTTCGATGGTACCCGAATGATTAGTTTGTAAGGAGAAAAGCAAGAACGTAATGGTGCTATCTACTCAGATAATCATAATGAATGTGTAATGTAGTAAAGTTGTTGGGATGGGGCAGGGCATGGTGGTATTGAAGTGCTTCATGCATTGGTTTATGTATGGCAAAAAACCAAGGTTCATTCCCCAGTTGGATTTTATGGTTGGATTTGACTCATATTGTAATCGTAAATGTCACTGGATATTATGATTGCTGCATGACTCATAGACTGATGAATAAAAAAATCTGAATAGAGGAAGTGATAGCAGCCATGTTATACAAAAAAACAAGAAAAATAAAAACAGTTCCAACACAATGTAGAAAGAGAAACCAATTCACTGTAAATAGAGAAAGTGAGCTAAGGATGACTCCGCCATAATTGCTTTCCAGAAGACAGATGTACAGTTTCCACAGGGTATGATAGATGCTGCGATGGTTCACACACACTTACTCAGCTATAGATACACATTTTGCAAACACACTTAGGTTTGTTATAAAGACTTAAAGAAAATGCCGGTGGTTTGCTTGGCTAATTTAAAACATTTATAGAATCTAACTAAATAGTCCATTGCATACCAGGTAATCAGGAATAAATGCATAGAGTGTGTGTCCTGCTAGAAGAGTCAATAGGCAAACACAGCCACCCACTGTGTCCATCCACAGCTATTCTATAAAGAGCTACTGTACAGAGAAGCCCAACATATCGACCGCTATATATTTCAAGCTGGCAGTTCTCTCAAGTTTTGCCATTTCATATGAACTCCAGGCCTGAGGTGATGAGTCTGAGATATTACAGTAAATATTACTCCTTTTACAGAGTTAATCTCTGCATGCTGAGGCTAGAGCTCTGAGAAGAAAAGATGGCCCTACACAGTGGCAATAATCACAGTAATAGTATCCACATACTGCCCCCACTCTCTCTCATTCTCTCCCCTCATGGATTAAATCAAATCTATTTCTCCATTGCTGTAAACAACATGACATGCACCATAACCATGGCAAAGATATTGCACTAATATGCAGTGTAAAAAACATCATGGTGTTATATATTACAATAAAATGACTAGAATATGTATATACAAATATATTTTCGAATATGTTCCTTTATTACAAACAATTTATAGAAGTTATTTGATGATCTTTATAATGGTACTGATGTGGTGGCAAACAAATCACCTTTAAACATCTCTAGCATAGCCTACTGTTACCAACTACTACAATTATTAGGTTTATTACTTTAAACTTATGTCACAATCTTACATATCTTCTAATATTTGTTCTCTGCTAGCTTAACTTAGAGCCATTTGCCTTTAGATATTATCACTGTAAATATCTTAATGCTTCAAAGCTTGCTTCCTGATAAAATGCACGACACAATTTAATGTAAAATGAGCATGATTGAAAAAAAAAATGTAAAACATGTAGGACTAATTAAACATTTATTGTATTACATTGCATCATTTTTCCTGTATAACAAAAGGCAGGCATTTAGCAGGTTTACTGCCACAACATTGGCATTTATTCTGCTCAGCCTTAGGTGTCTTTTTTTTCCATCCTCTGTGCATACATAAACAAAGCATTTTTGCCATTTGTCCTATTTTTTACAAGCATACACACCAGTGTGGTGTTATGAGCTACCACAGGGTGGCGCCACACACTCCACTGAAGTACCACTTATAACTGCTCCTCATCTATTTTCTTTTTATAGACACTTACCAAAGTCCTGGTCTAAGCTGATCAAACTTGGTATACTTGTATTCTGTACACTGCATCATAGAAACATTGTTATAAGCAGTGCATGTGCACTTAGGTAGTGAAGCCCATCAGTTGGGATTAGTCCAGTGTTAGGTTTTATTAATTCATACAATCCCATCATTAGAAATCATCTTAGATTCAAGCTTTAAATGCATCCAATACTGTGCAAAATATGTCAAACCTGGACATACTATTGAATATTTGTACATGGGATTATGAGTCTTTGTGCAGTTTTAGTAGGAAAAGACTGGGGCAGGTAAATACAGGTATTTCTTGCATTGAGAATCTTCAATAGTTCTCCAGGAGACTTTGACAGTCAAATAGGTAAAATCTTCATGCCTTTTTTTTTGTCTGAAAGGTTGTGTGTCATGTAATATGTTACTTTATTTACATCTAAATATTTTCTGTAGCATTTAATAAATAAAAAATCTTTACTGATTTAATAATGCAGAAGTAAATAATGATTAGTGTGCGTAAAAATTCTTTTTATTTATTTTTGCCTTTTATTTAAACGTAGAGGATAAAATTAACCAAATCTCTCTCTCTCTCTCTCTCTCTCTCTCTCTCTCTCTCTCTCTCTCTCTCTCACTCATGTACTTTATGCATTCTTCCTTACCTTGATAAAGCATAGGGTAAAGATAAAACTCTCATATAACTCTCATATTTCATGAAATGTTGCTGCTAATAATAGCTTTTGCTACAGAGAAAAAAGAAATGTGGGAGTATTGCTTTGTAATGGATTTTCCATTACCCTGCAAACACAAAACTCAACCCACTGTGGTAAAAAACAAAAAAAACAACCAATGCAATCTTCAAGTCTACTACCTCTAGGCTACTAATAATAATTACAGAAAAAAAACCCTTTTTACACGTCTTTTGTAACACACACTGCAGAGATTTTAACCCTCCAATATTCAGAACCAGTACACAGTGTATATATATATATATATATATATATATATATATATATATATATATATATATATATATATATATATATACAGTATATATAAAATAATGTTATATTATTAATAATAAAGTTAATATAGTTTAATTTTATTTACAGGGAATTTATTTTATTTCACCACAGTGTTATTATTTAAAATATATGTGTGTATGTACGATTAAAAAAAAAAATCAAATTGGAAAAATTTTAATTGATGATTGTGGGGCCCCCTAGCGTTCTCTTGGGCCCATATGCCTGGCATACTCTGCATCCCCCCTAACCGCGCCCCTGTATATATATATATATATATATATATATATATATATATATATATATATATATATATATATATATATATATATGCTGTAAATCGATTGTACCCTAAATTCATACTTTTCCAGTTTTTTATACTATATAGGCAACATGGACAAATATGGATGATTTATTTAAAGATATGTTTGTTATTAGTAAAACCATACTTAACATAGTGCATGTGGACAAAATATTCTTGTAAAAGTAATTATGGAGTTTTACATTACACAACTCATCGGGACACCAAACGGAACCTTTGTTTCCACACGGACAGTTTTATTTGCTGGATGTGTGCATCATGGTGGATTTTTCATCATCGTGGGTGCTTGATTTAAGACTTGGTACATCATTTAAACAAATTTTCAGTGTAGTTTATTTTCTTATATGAAAATAAAGAAAGGACATCGTGAATAAATGTGTGTTGCATTAAAGGTTTTTATTTTGCCTCTTTTATATTTATTTAATTCATTATTTTTATTTTTTTCTAAAATTGGTCACACTGCATTAATCCTGCATTAATAAAATTAGTGCCGTCAAAATGAATTTGCATTAACGTGTTAATTTTGACAGCTCTAAATATATATATATATATATTTTTTAATATAGCAAGAGTGAAAGCGAAAGTTTATAGGACTGTGGTGAGACCTGATGTTGTATGGTTTAGAGACAGTGGTATGGTGGTAGCAGAGCTGAAGATGTTGAGAGAATTAACAGAAATTCTAATGGATTAAAAAAAAAAGAGTTTATTAGAGGGAGGCGAGATTGAGATGGTTTGGACATGTGCAGAGGAGGGACATGGGGTATATCGGTAGAAGAATGCTGAGGATGGAGCTGCTAGGGAGGAGGAAAAGAGGAAGACCAAGGGAAAAGTGTATGGATGTGGTGAGAGAAGATGTGCAGGTAGTTGGGTTAAAAGGCAGATGTAGAGGACAGGGTAGTGTGGAGACGGATGCTCCGCTGTGGCAACCCCTTAAAGAAAAAGAAGAAATTAGAAGGGGTTTTTTTTTAGAAGTCTTGCCAATTTCAACTACCTACTATTGATCAGTGGTCTCCTTTTCTTTTGTATTTATATACTGTAATGTACATATATACTTTTATTGTCTCTACTTTTTTTTATATATGCACATTTCTTTTTCTTTGCTGCTATAACACAGAAATTTCACAACTGTGGGACAAATAAACGTATATATCATATCTTATCTTATCATCAGTTACAGAGGACAACGTTGTACCTACACAGTTGAGGAAATCCTACCCACTGGGTTTACTTATTCTTACCCTCTAAATGCACATCACTTACTGTTTCGCTCTTACACACAACCATACTGTACACTCATACACTGGCTTTAATGGCTTTTTCAGACTCACCTTTTTGTCTTAGAGGTCAACACTCACATTACTCACATGCTTCATTGTAAGGGCTATTTGTGTCATGAGTGTGTGTCTGGAAGAAGTGAATTTGCTGCAGATGCCACCTGAAAAGCGTAGCCAAGGAGCTCACGTGGCACAAACAGCCTGCATCCTGTTGACAGGCCTAACCTTTCCCAGCACAAACAGGCTTCATACAGTAAGTGCAGGAGCTGGGATTAAAAACACACAGAATACAAAATATGGGAGTTACAGAGTGTTGAGTGAGTGAGACTGAGAGCATAAGAAAGACTGGATACCTGTGTGAATTTATGTAGCCCATTCCGTTTGCTGAAGATGGCAATTAAGGGCAGTTTAACAACCTTACAGAAGTGCACACATACAAGACACAATGTTTGTATATGTACATGAGTATACATGTATATGTAGCCTAGGAATGGGCCTGTGTAGTTCATTCTATTTGCATTTAAAAATGAAAATCAGCTAAAAAAAAAAAAAAAAGCAAAACAAAGCCCATAGATATAGTGGAAGATTGTTGGTGTTAGTAACATTGAGGCGTGTGTTGTTTTTGTACAGTGTGTGGAGGCAGGTGCAGCCCAAGCACTGAATCAGCTCTTTGTGTCTTGCCTGTTATAAAAGCACTTCTGCCCAATCTGTCTCTTTCTCTTCCTCCCGGCCTCTTCCTCTCCTTTCTCGCTCTCTCCTTTTTTTCTGACTCGCTCCGCCTGTGGGAAGCAAAGAGTGAAAACGCTAAAACAGCCGCTCAAACAGAAGCAGGTTTGTAGTGCTGTCAGACAGAGTCGTAGATCACCAGAGCACGCCGCAGTTCATCTCCCCCTGACACACACACACACACACACACACACACACACACACACACACACACCTCTTTTAGAATGGCCTCTGTTTTTTTTAAGTTCTTATACGAGACGGCGTTGTGAAGCTGACGTTGCCATGGTTTTGGCAAAGGCAATTAGATTTCCATGCGTTTTGTTGCAAAAGAAAAATCACCTTTCTCTATAAAGGACCCACAGCCCTGTTGTAGATTCTGATTTAGTGAACACAAGGAACAGATGTACTGTTGTGCACATGGACACACAAGCACATGACAGACAGTAGAATGCAGGGGAATAGAGTAGTGAAAAAAGAATACAGAAAATAATGCATGAGTGAAAATGTTGAAAGCAGAACATCTGACAGAAAGGAAACGAATTTGCGATGTTTGTATTCTGTATCGTGGTTGTTTCAGGTTGTGGTAAATTCTCATTTCAAGGTGTCAGAGAGCGACTGTACAAATAATGGCATGAAATGCAACTTCAAATATGATGGCTTTAGGATCCAGTTAAAGTCTGTTGAAGTAGAAAGTTGAAATACAAAGTTAAAACATATATGCATATACTAGAGCTGTGTTTAAAGTAAAATGTGAAAGACTGTAAATGAAAACACAAGTTTCACTTACTCATATAGGAGTACAGTTATGGCATGGTTAGAATTTGCAATTTATTCTTTTGAAATCACACTAAATCAGAAAGAAACACCATTCTTCATATAAATAGAATTTGTACATATTAACAATAACGTTTTTTTTTAAATGTACTTTAATGTATGAGAATGTATAAGAGCAGGTGCAGCTCTTTTGCAACAGTTTGACTGAGCGTCAAATATAGTTAATAATAATAAAATTTACATTTAAATAAATCAGCACATAAATATAAATAATATGAATACCAATATAAATGCAAAAAAATTAAATGTTTAATTTAAACTTCAAGATTTGTAATAAGCAAATTAAAACTAAAACTAAAATGAGAGTATATTTACTTACCTAGAATTTGACATTTTCTACAAAAAATGTGAGTGGGGTGAAATGCAAGACATGATCCTTGGTAAGACGAATGTGTAGATACATCGCATGTCTGTGTTTGCTGTTGAATTCTGAGATGGCGGAGCTGTTGATGTCATGTGAAAGTTTGCACTTGCCACATGTCCATGTTGCTGGCGTTTGGTGGTTTCACATATTTCATTGGTTAACACCACTGTCATATCAAGTGATTCCATGTGGCATCAATATGATACTCAAACAGGAATTCTCTGGACTCTGCTGAGCATTTTGTTGTGTCACAAGCCCACGTTGCTGCAACTCTTAAAAAATACTTACTCAATTACACTGTATATAAAATGTCGAGGCACAAGTAATGTGCACCAGAAACATTTGTACAGCACTAAAAGGACATAAGTGGTTAAGTGCTTTCCATAGTTAATTAGAGCATGAGTTAGAGCAGGAAAAGGTAGAATCAGCTATTTATACATCCAAAGATTTTTGTAATATATCTGCTTGGAAGAATACCTCTGGGCTCTGTGGCCACCCAGGATTTAATAAAAACCGAAGACAAATGATTTAAACCACTGACACTCAACTCAATTGGAAAGGGAGTTGTCATCATTGCTATATATTACAGCATAACCATTCAGTAGGTTTTCCATTGTACAACAACATTCTGATTGAACATACACTGCACCTTTAATTTTTATGTCAGATAGAATCTGCCAAGATGACTAATTATAGCATTAACTTGTTTCACCACACACAAATAATGGTAAAACCTTTCTTTCATAACTCCACATATTCATAAAACTCTGTGCTGTATGGGTGAAATGCATGAAACTGTATGTTCAATATAATTGAATTCGTTTTTATTTGTATAGCGCTTTTAACAATGGATATTGTCTCTAAGAAGCTTTACTGAGATTAAGCTGTTATAAAGTTGTATAAAAGTGTGGATAGGTTTAGTGCCTATAAGTGACTGTGGCAAGAAACAACTTTCTGTGATGGCATGAGAAAGAAACCTTGGGAGAAACCACTCGTCCTCATCTGGGTGACACAGAATATCCATTCATTACAGTTCCATCATTGTTGAGGTGTTCAGTGATAGGCGCTTAAATGCAAAACTGTTCATGCAACCTGTGGTCCTGAGCCATTGTAGTAGACTGTTGATATTAATTACAGTCCAATTCCATTTTCAAAGTTCATTTGGGCACTGGGAAAGATTTAGGTCTTCCAAGTTCAAGTGAAAATGTAATGTTACTGCACCCCATGCAATTGTGTCCTTCAAGTTTTGTGGTAACAGTATGAGAAAGAACCACATATGGATAAAAACATCAGTTGTCCCAAATCTTTTGCCTGTATAGTGCCTTCAGACAGGTCTAATTTTAAAGAAAAAGCATATCAACTGATTTAGTGAAGAGTTGGAGCATGACTGCAGATTCTCCAAATCTATGGAACTGTACAGAAAAGATTATTTACATTTACATTTTATTTACATAAGGTATTCCAACAGTTAGTGATTTGATGATGATGGTGGTGGCTGTGTAAAGATCCGCTGACTTGTGAAGACCAAGATAAATGATTTGCATTATTTTCATACACATCAGTCCGTTTAGTAAGGCCTTAGAAATGTGCCTAGGTTGAATGTGATAGTTAGAATAGCTTCAGCTGCAATAACCCTTCCTTCACAGGGGAAACAAAACACGCTCACAAAATGCCTCCCACAGCATAACAGATCCACCATCACTTGAGCGGTCAAACATTTCAGGACTGTACTGATCCCTTGGTGTGCACCACATATGCACTCGCCCACTTGTCGAGCAGCACAGTGAAGAATGACTCATCTGACCATATCACTTTTGGATCTTGGCGAACTTTTGTCGCTGTTTGTTTGTACAACAGAAAAATTCTTAGCGGTGTGAAAATATTTAGAATAGTTACATTTATAGTATATTTACATTTATAATAAGATTACAATAAACCAGTTATTAAATTATGTTGCAACACACTGTACACACACACCACACACACACACACACACACACACACACACACACACACACACACACACACACACACACACACAAAATTAAAGGCTGTTATAAATCTTGGTAAGCCTGTTTCCCCTCACTACTTATATACTACTCTCTCTCTCTCTCTCTCTCTCTCTCTCTCTCTCTCTCTCTCTCTCTCTCTCCACCTCTTTTCTCTCCACTGACCCAGGAAATGGAGAGCTTACTTAATTCCCCACTTCTCCCTCTCCCCATTTCTTTCTTCCTCTCTTTCAACTCCCTATCCCATCTGCCATGTCCTTTTCTTCCTCTGTGAGTGGATAAGCGCTTGAAGGAACTCATTTTCCTTTTTTCCTACCCAATATCTCATTTTATCACATGCAGGCATGCACACACACACACACACACACACACACACACACACACACACACACACACACACATGCACGCACACAGATCTGTTTTGGCATCTCGGTGGGCCATGTAGGAATTAGACACGTGCATTGCTTGCTCATCTTTGAAGTGTTAATATGCTGTCACTGCTACCTGTCTTAACAGAGTCTCTTCCCGTTCCCCTTCTCTCTCCCTTTGTCTACATTTTTATCCTGATATTTCCTTTATAAAAGGTAAAACACTGCTCTTCACCAATATCCTCTTCTTCTTAACCATTAGCTCCAGTACAGTTTTTATCTAACTGTGTAATGACATTAATATTGGACAGAATAATTTACTAGACTTGATGACTATAGACTACTGATTTATACATTGTACAGATAGACCATATTATTTTTCACTGGCACTGCCTTATGCTTGACTCAGTAATCATGAACACATTCACTATGAACTGATTCACCATGAATTTAGTAAAGATTACAAGGACAAGAGCATGAAATATAATATGTGTGGTTGGGCAGCCTTTGAGCAAAGGGTCACTGCAAATCAATAAACAGTTCTTCAGACTGATCACCTCTATCCTAGGATGAAACATTTCTATCCTAATAGGAGTGATCTCTTTCCCCATGGACATGCCATGAGAGCTCACTGAAAGCTTTGATGAAGATGAAAATGATATAAATCCAATGTTATAACCTTTGTAGTCACCACATATCAACCCAGTGGATATTTTACACTTCCGTGTTAGTTTTCATTCATTTTTATTTTGTTTTATAGAGAATGTTGTTTCCCTCTATTATGTACTGTTCTTATGGTATTTTCACATTATTTATTTTTGGTTTTTAATTATTTTTTTTTAGATTTGCACCACTTAGTATAACCAAAGAAAGTGTAGTCAGTATATCCATAGAAAGTATAAGTCTCGTTTCTAGTCAGTAGTTTAGTTCCTAGCTTTCTAAGTTTAATTTTTGGCCAGCGCTGGTGCAATTCCTTAATTTTGTACTTTGTCTTTTGTTTCTGATTGGAGTCTTTGTCTTGTTACTAAATTTGTTTGTTCTTGTCTCAATTAGCCATAATATTGTTTTTTTTTTTCCTTCATTCACCATCTGTGAATACAATACAGCAGCATTGTAATTCAAATGCAAATGTACCAAATCATTTATCAAACTAGACAATGTCAGACATGAGATCTTTCCACAAAACAAAGTGTAACATGATAAAAAGCTAGACAACAAAACACACAGCCATTAGAACATAAATAGGGTACTTAACATGGCATAAGGAGACACAGGTGAAGGGGATTAGTTGGGAAAACACTTGGGACAAGCTCATGTGATGTTCAGGGGCTGATAAGTTGGGTAGTTCTGCAATACCATGACACGTTATTTAAAGCATTAGGGTCAAACCAATTCCAAAGATTTATTGATAATAATAATAATAATAATAATAATAATAATAAGAAGAAGAAGAAGAAGAAGAAGAAGAAGAAGAAGAAGAAAAAGAAAAAGAAGAGAAATTTTGTAGGATTTATAGTCTTTGGATTTGTGTTTTGCACAAACACACACACACACACACACACACACACACACACACACACACATGCACAAAATTCAATATAGGTATTAATAGTAGTTACTTATACCGTGTTAGCATGTGTTGTAAGCATGGTACACATGGTAAACAGAAAAGCTGTAAACATTCCAGTCACACACAAAAAAGTGTTTCTGTAATTTGTGCTTTTGTTAAATGTATACTTTAATTATAAAATTTGTACATGATTTGTACTATCTATCATCATTAGTTACACAAATTTTGCAAAAAAAAAAAAAATATTAAATAAATAAATAATCCACTTCATTTCCTTTAATTTCTCTTGTGATTGAGTCCATGGCACGTCTACTGCTAACACATCAGTTTATCGTCACCAAAAGCCACTAAAAGGCATTTAAAAACTAGGGGGTGTTTCACTTTGTGTAATCACTGGACGTGACTGTTCCTGATTGGCTGTGTAAATATACAGCACTGGGTTTGTTACAATTAGCCCACAGCCTAGCTTTATATTATTTTGTGTATTTACTTACTGCCACTGGTGGTGCTGTTGCCCTTGTTTTCTAGTCTTGGTTTCTGGTTTTTGCAAGTCCAAAATGCAAATTATGTTAACTGCAAAAACTACAATTTTAAAATTAAACCTTTAATATTTTTTTTATTTAAAAGAATCCCTGCTTGCCCATTAATACTGCCTCATCATTTGTTTTTTTTTAAAACTCCTTCTGTTCCCCTTGATGCAAATTTTACACAATAGAAAAACAGTACCTCACAAAAGACTGTACACCCCTCACATTTCAGCAACCATTTCAGTATATCTTCTCAAGTAACAATACTATAGAAATTGAACTTGGATATATTTTAGAGTATTTAATGTGCAGCTAATGTAGCAGTATAGATTTAACGTTCCTTTAAAAATAACCAGAATTGGGAAGTAACAAATAACATATACTTCATTACTGTACTCAAGTGGATTTTTCTGGCAACAGTACTTAACTTCACCATTTATTTTTTGTACAACTTTTAACTTTCATTCATTACATTTTTTTAACCAAATATCTGTACTTTCTTCTTCTTCTTACATTTTCAAGCCAGGCTTGTAACTTTAGTTTTAATCTATTTGGTGAAATGTCTACCCCATCAACCTATTTCCTCTACTTGCCTGTTTTTTCAATCTACCACTGGTAGGCTAGTTTTCAAAGCTAACAACAAGCAAGGCAGAAGGCAACAAGATGTATGGGCTAACATGGATGAGACAGAGGGTAACATGACTGAGAACAAAGACATTTCTGATCACCTGATCATCATCATCCTTTCTTTGCATGTGTTGCTTTCTGGTGGTTAATCAACCTGGATACATTAGTTTTGTAGTAATATAATAATATGATTTTGGGTCCAGTTACCAGTGTGACACTAAAACAAACTTATTTACTTTAACTTAAGTGAAAAAGTGTAGTCAGTACTTCATCTTTTACCAGAGTATTTTAAACATGAGTATCTGTACTTCTACTTAAGTGAAGGATGTGTGTACTTTTGCCACTTCTGAAAATAACTCAACATACAGGCATTATTGTCTAAATAACGGGGAACAAAAGTGAGTACACCCCAAGTGAACATGTCAAAAACGTCCAAATTGTCAATATTTTGTGTGAGCACCATTGTCATCCAGCACTGCCTTAATCTTCCTGGGCATGGAATTCACCAGAGCTGCACAGGTTGTTGCTGGTATCCTCTTCTACTCCTCCATAATGACATCACAGAGCTGCTGGATGTTAGACACATGTAGCTTCTTCACATTCTGCTTAAGGATGCCCCACAGGTGCTCAATAGGGTTCAGGTCTAGATACATACTTGGCCACTCTCTTCACCTTTACCTTCACCTTCAGCTTATCATCTTGGTGGTGTGTTTGGGGTTGTTATTATGTTGGAAAACTGCCGTTCGGCCAATTACTGAAGGGAGGGCATCATGTTCTGTTTCAGAATGTCACAGTACATGTTGGAATCAATGTCCCCCTCGTTGAACCTCAGCTCTCCAGCACCAGCAGCACTCATACAGCCCGAGACCATAATGCTACCACCAACATGCTTGATTGTAGGCAAAACACAATGTTCTTGGTACTCCTCACCAGGGCGTCACTACACATGCTGGACACCATCTGAGCCAAACAAACTTATCTCAGTCTTAACATACCACAGGTCATGGTTCCAGTAATTCATGCACTTGGACAGGTCATCTTCAGCAAACCAACTTGTTGCAGTGTGCTGTGTATAGTCTGAGCGTTGACAAGTGGACCTTCTGCTTCTGCTACCTCTAAAACAATGCTGGCAGCACTCATGTGTCTGTTTTTTGAAGCCAGCTTCTGCACCTAAAGCAGAGTACAAGGACTCAACTTCTTAGATCAATCCTTGTGAGGTATGTTCTGAGTGGAACCCATCTTGGAAAACCTCTATATGACCCTGGCCACTGTACTGTAACTCAGTTTCAGGGTGGTGAAGGTTCTTATTGTCATGGATAGACCAGGAACGGGGAGTAAAACAGGGTGTCGTTTATTGATCTTGAATAGGCAAAACACAAGAGAGTAAGAAACGACAATGCAGGAAACGATAAACTTAACTAAATCGTGCTTCACCCGAAGCGTAGCTAGGAGCATGGGAAACAGGCGGTCGTAAGAATGGTAGGTAGCCTGGATAATCTATGGTACGTAAACTGTAGATCGGACGGCGAGTAAAGGGGAAGAAGGACCTTATAAAAGGGAAGGGTAAATGGAGGACAGGTGTATTTGATTAGTAGGAGAGAGAGAGGCTAAGCGAGAGTGTTAAACGTTGGAGGGAGGCATGACTGGTGGCTCTCTGACACTTATAGCCTAGGCCATCTTTGTGGACAGTAACAATTCCAATTCTCAAATCCTCAGAGAGACTTTTGCCATGAGGTGGCATGTTGAACATCTAGTGGTCAGTATGAGAGTCTTGTACTCAAAGCACCAAATTTTAACTGCCCTTATATAAGATACACAAATTAGTATGGTCCTGTCAAGCAGACAAAAACATGAACATGATGAATAAGACATGTGGCTTTGCATGGTTAAACAACATACTCACTTGGGTGTACTCACTTTTGTTACCAGCAATTTTGACAATAATGGCTGTATGTTGAGTTATTTTCAGAGGACAGTAAATCTGTACTGCTATACAAACTGATTGATGATACAATGATTACTCTAAAATATATCCAAGGTTCATTTCTATAAAATTGTTCCATGAGAATATCTACTAAAATGGTTGTTGAAAAGTGATGGGTGTACTCACTTTTATGAGATACTGTACATTTTGTATCTAAACTGACCTAGCTAGAATTTTGTTACAGGAAAAAAAAGAACTGAAGTAAACCTTTAACAACCACCCACCAAGGCCAATATATCACAGCTCATTTTCTACTTGTATTGTAGTATTATAATTGCATTTGGAAAGCACTGTCTTGAACCAGTGATATAAGTAAAACTTTCCACCGCATGATTATGCTGCATGAATTATGAATATGAAGTAACAAAGTTCGCTTTCTGCCCATATCAATAAAGATGACAAACTCCATCCAGATGCACCATGCCAACTGCCCCACTGCAGGGAGAGGCAGGGTGGGGACAGAGGGAAGGAGAAAGAGAGAGAAATGTCTGTTTCCATTTGGCAGGGTAGTGAATAGGAGCTGTCAGTCATATCACAACTGACTGATGCACTGGCTGAGTATGAAAGAGTAGAGAGAGAGAGAGACAGAGTGAGGGAGAGGGACAAATATAGATGAAGTAAGCAGTGAAAAAAACCCAGACAGCCACAGCTCTCATCCATACATCTCTTGCCAAATATCAATCTAATAACTGTAGGGTCAGTCACCACAGCAACCAAGGTCAGATGTCACATGCTTCTTGGTGTTCAATCACCAATCTGAAAACAGTTCACACATATGCCAAACTGCTGCTGGGAATGAAAAAGCATGGAGCACGCTGCAGAATGATCCAAGTTTCAGACTAAAGGTGGACAACTAAGATAAAAAAATTTAAATAAAAGTTAGATATTAAGTACCATATTAGTTGCAAATCAAACAATATGAACATAACTTGTTTAGTACTATATAATATTGCCAGCCTTTCTACTGCTGTAGTATTTCCAGTGTCATTTGGAGGAAATTTCCTCAGTTGATAATAAAAATTCAAAATAAACACTTATTAACTATTAGTCATTAATAGTGCATATTTAATAATTAACTAAATAGCTTAACAACATCTGTCATTTTTTTTATGTTGATATATATAATGAGTTGGATTTTATTAAATATTCTGTACACACTCTAGACCAGGGGTGCCCAAAACGTTGATCACGATCTACCGGTTGATCGCAAAGGTAGTGTGGGTAGATGACATTTAAAAAATAGATATTTATTTATGCATTTTTATAGTGGGTAGATCATTTTGACTTGGTCATTTTATAAGTAGCTCGCATGCTGAAAATGTGTGCACCCCTGCTCTAGACCATTTTATTCATAGATGACAAACATGTAAACTTGCAGCAGCTGTAAATTTTCAATACTTCTACAGTCTGTGTTTTGCAGGCATCACTGTACAGCTTGTAAGGTCTCATGTCTTATTGTGCTGAAATGCTACTTAAAATTAACACCTGGCTGCTGTGTTTGATTCACCGAGTGTTGAGAGTGGCCTTTCGGGACGAACTGCTGACATGACAGAGTGAGGCGGAGTCAGAGGCAAAACAAAGACACATGGCATAACACAAACAAAAGCACATGGAGAAAGACAAGTGCTCAAAGACACCTCCTTTAAAACTCTTCTCCCAGACTACATACACAAAAACAAGGAGCTATAATGGGCCAACTTGTCACCAAGTCTTGTTGTTTTGAACCTTTCTCCTTTAGCATACAGAAGGTCACTCCATTGCTTGGTTATCTGTTTCCTGCTTCCTCTTTATCAGCCTAACAAACTTACACTCCTCTCACTACTAATTAAAAAGAACTTTTCTTCCTCTGTTTTACACACACACACACACACACACACACACACACACACACACACACACACACACACACACACACACACACAAGTAGAAGAAGAATTCAGTTTTGTGTGTGTGTGTGTGTGTGTGTGTGTGTGTGTGTGTGTTTGTCTAAAAGCTCACACTCATCTGTGCACTTTTGATAATGTGAATTAAATAACCAGCAGCATACCATAGCAACCGCAACATCACTGTTTGAAACATAGATAGGTTGGAAGAAAAAGATAGAAAGAAATTGAGTCAGAGAGTGGGTTGACTTTAGGTTACAGGCTTATGTGAAGGTGAATGTAAGTCAGAGCCAGGAAGATAACTCATTATAAACCAGACCTTTTTATCTGACACACTAGCACAAAGCCACACTGTGTGAGTGTGTGCCTAATCTGTGTGTTTGTGCTTTTTCAGAGCTCTCCACCACTCAGCTGATAAAGCCTAGCCTGCTCCTCCATACAAGGCAAAAGCACAAAGCTGGCAAACACACTCCAGGTGCTGACCTTAAACTTTAAACAGACAATAATGGCTTAAAAAAGCAGGTCAGACTTCACAATAACTAATACATTTCAAACGTGCCTCCTTTACAACTAATGCAGTGCTGAGCTGCACCCCAGAGGCTACCCTGACCACTAGTCAAGGTGACAGAGTCAAAAAAAGCAGGAATAGGGAGTATTTAAAATTGGAAAGTTTGATTTTGCTACAGATGTACTATAGTGGTTTATATGCTGTGTAGAAGAAAAGCAACATGACCTTCATCTTCCCACTTTAAATCAGTGCAGGTCAGCATGGTGCCCTTGTATATGCCCTCCATGTGTCAGGCTATGGATTAATAAACATGGGGGACATGGCACTTAAGGGCATTTTAACAAGAATTGTATTAATTTAACAAAGGTATTGCATTCATTTTGCTAAAATGTACATAAACTATAACAAGGAATTGTTGTAAGACCGATAAAACAAACATAGAAAAAAAAAATTATTTTTAAGGAAGATCTCCTATCAGGCATGATTGGTCCATAGATTCCTGCTGTTGGTGCCACATTTTACCATCTGTGTGCCTCAACAGGAATAAAACTTCATCAGAATAGTCTACAGTTTCCCAGCCTTCAACTGTCCAATGTTGGCTAGTCTGTGCCCACAGCAGTCTTAGCTTTCTGTTCTCAGTTGACAGATGTGAAACTCTATGTTGTCTTCTGTTGTTGTAGCTCAACCACCTTAAGATATGATGTGTTCTGTCAGTTCAAACCAATCTAACCATATAAAAGGGATTTCAATCCACAAGATTTAGCTTTCACTAGATGTTTTCTCTCCATTGCACCATTCTAAACAAAATCTAGACTGTTCTTGTGAAATCTCGGTTCAGCAGCATAGGTAGAGTCAAACCAGCTGATCTGGCACCAACAATCATGCCATGGTGAGAAATTATTTCTATAATTTTTTTTCCCTCATTCTGTTGGTTAATTTGAATATCTGAACCCAAAACTGCTGGCCCATATCTGCATAATTTGTTTTGCATTTCACTGCTGCCATACAATGATAATTACATTAATGTGTAGGTGTACAGTTGTACCTAAAAGTGCTTTGCAAGTGTATATAGTCCACAGCAGGAACCTGAGGAGAAGTACAACAAAGGTTGTTCATAATTAAAGTTAAAAAGTCATGCAAAAAAAAACTAAATAAAAACTTGGATACAAAAATACTTCGGTACATACAGTATAAATAGGACCCACAGGAAGATATATAGAGCAGCTTATTCACTGCATTTTTAGCATGTATTATTATCAACATGTGACTGTGTTCAATGAAAGCCTTCAGACAGGCTTTGGGATGTCCATAAATAATAATGAGAAATGCATCTTTTATAGTCAAAGTCAAATTTCATAACTGTAACTCTGAATATCTCGTTTCACTGCTAATTTAAGGGGTTGTATCTGGTTGCTAATGTAGTCACAATTGGATATGCTTGAATTTGTCAGGTCTCAGTTGAACTTGAGTTACCAACAATCTGCATGGCCTACAGACCAAACTTGCACACACTCCTGTGCTCAAAGTTGCCCAGCTTCCAAGGAGACACACCTGTATCCAATTGCACACATGTTCACAATGGCTATGTAGAGGACTTTCACCTATTGCGAAGTATATGCTCTGTTCGCTCACACTCGATACTAAAACCTTGTTATTACTGTGTTTGATTTTCTGGTTCATGCTCCAGATCTCTGATTTTGCTTTGTTCCTGTTGTTTGCTGATTGCCTGACCCTTTGTACAATCTTTACTGGATTTTCATGTGTCTGAGCTTTAATTTTATGACAGAATTCTGGCCTGGCTGCTCATGAATACCACAAATCCATGGAAATCCATGTGCTTAAAGGTTATAAAAGCCCAATTCCAAGTTGGGACACTGTGTAAAATGTAAATAAAAACAGAATGCAGTGCTTTGCAAATTTCAAAAATCTATATTTTATTCACAAAAAAAACCCCAAACCATCAAACAAGGAAACTATTAACAATTTTAAGAGGGGAAAAAAGGCCATTTTGAATTTGATGGCTGGAACAGGTCTCAAAAAAGGTGGGACAGGTTCATGTTTACCACTGTGTAGCATCACTTTTTCTGTCCGTATACATCTGGGAACTGAGGAGACCAATTGCTGATGTTTTAGGGAAAGAATGTGTCCGATACTGCATTTTAGCTACTCAACAGTTCTATGTGTTCTTTGTTGTGTTTTTCATTTCATGATGTGCCAAATGTTTTCAAATGCTGATAGGTCTTGACTGCAGGCAAAACCTGGACTGTTCTACTACCAAGTCATGCTATTGTAATGCAGTATTCAATTAGCAAAGCCTTCCCTGAAAACGTGTTTTCTGATGGAAGCATTTGCTGCTCTAAAACCTGTATATCCCATTTAGCATTGATGGAGCCTTTCGAAATGTGCAAGGTGCCCATTTCATAGGAACTATTAAAACTTAGAGATGAGTCTTTTTGATCTTAGTGATGATAACAAGCCAGATGGTCCTTCTCCTTTAGTTATATTTTTTATGTTTTATTGTGATAAAATATGGGTTTTTGAGATTTGCAAATCACCTAATTCTGTTTTTTTGCATATTACACAGCATCGCAACTTTTTTGCAATTGGGATTGTAATAAAACTAATAAAAATACATACTATCTTTAAGAGAATGTTCGCTCACCTGAAATATGTTGTAGCACACTTTATACATGTGTGATGGTTTACCAATACAAGTACACAATATCACAATACATACTATTATATAATTTCTTGTGTCACTGCCATATCATCAAAGTATTGTTTGTGTTTGGATGGGGTAGCTTAAAACTGCACTATTCCTTTACAGGTAAGCTCGCTAACAAATTTCTTGTCTATGTCACAGCAAGGAATTAAACAGTAAAAATGAAACCATATATTTTCTCTGTAAATCATGAAAACAGGCTGTACATTGCTTCTGTGCACCTCTTTGCTTTTTAGTGGAATTTTTTAGGCCATGTGTCTGATGCAGTCATTGCTGTGCGCTTACTCCATCCATCACTCATAGTGTGTGCATTTGGCACGTGTGTTCTCCACACCACAGTTGATCAAAGCTCTTCTCTGACCTATGATTAAGAGGCTGTGCACTCCATAAGGACGAAACGCAACACACACAGCAAGAAGGCCTCGGCTTCCATTTAAATCCAGTCATCAAAGCCACACTTCCGGATGAATGTAAGGAAAAAGCGCCAGAAAAATCACTCAGATGTAGTAATGAAGGCTTTCACATGTGGAGCACGTACTAATTTAGGCAAAATGATTACATTTCGTTTTATATTTAACAGTAGAATCCATTTTACAGAACTCTTTCAACCTCGGCCAATATGCTCTGCTTTTTCTCATTGTAGCGCTCAGTTACAGGCTGGTGTGTGCTACAGTCTGTAATGGGGCTGCACAAAGACAATATGAGCCAATTACAGACTTCCTCTCATATTATACATGAATATGATGAATGCGGCACATTTGAGGGGTTGTTGTGAATAATGAGCTTTGGTTAGCATTCGGATGTGTAAGACAAAAGAGTGTTGTGTTGCCTTATTACTGTATGTGTGTCTGTGTTGGAATGTATGTGCATTGAGGTGAGCATGTGTACCTGATTAATACTGTATCGAATTATAAGAATATAGGGGTAAAGTTAATCAGAAGACAAGCTAACATCAGCAAGACGACCTCTTCCTCAGTGACAAAACGAGGAGAATAAACAGGCTGTCAGGCCAAAGACTGTGCCCTGTTTTATACCCCGCACTGAACAGTGACTAACATTATACAGATCCCAGAAGAGAAAGAGAAAAAGAGAGATAGAGAGAAAAGAGAGAGGATTTTCCCAGATGGGTTTTGAACATTGTAGAATCTTCAGACCACAATCTCATTCTCAGCAAATTGTACAAATGTTTATGATTTATTTATTTTTTAATTATTATTAATCAGGCAAAATCTCCCCAATTTTGTCATGTTTTTTCCTATATAAAATTTTACCAAATTCGTTTTACAGTTTCCATCAGTCCATTGAAAGAACATTCTCAAGAATATCGACTCTCCTTTGCCCATGAATTCTACAATACATGAAAGAGCTGCAGATCACAACGTTCTCAATGTTCCCTCTTTATCTGCACCCCATACCTGAGTCCAATCTAATATAAAATAACAGGGAGAGGGTTTTTTAAATGTGCGAATCGTGTTATGGCCATGTAATTATCCAAAGCTAATGGATGTGCTTCAGTATCTGTGCTAGCATCTAAAGAGGCAGACAGTCTCATCTTACGCTAATCAAAGAAGTAACATGGGACGGCCAGGAAATGAGCTAAGACATGCAAGTCTTTGGAAGAGTGTTCCACAGACTCCAGAGGACACTTTTGCCTGGAAATACCTGCTTCCGTCTCTTTCTCTCTGTCTGCTTGTCATTTTAAATAGAAAAAAAATTAGCCTTACGATGAACCCGATGAAAACACAGATTGGGTGAAGAGTATATAAAGGTAGACAAGGCTCATTTCAGCTTTCTCATCTGTTCTGTGGCTTTACTAATACAAAAAGGAAATAAATTGGAAACAAAGCACTTGCAGAGAAATAAGGATGGACACAGAAAATAAGGGAAATAATGAACAAAAAAGGAGAATGAATTCCGAATGAGAAAGAGAGATAGAGAAGGGGCATGTGCAGAACCCGGTGTTCATTAATTGTGTTCTGGCTGATGCAGACAGAACCAGTGGAAATTGGCTTTTAATAGTGCAGTGAACGACTCAGACTGTTAATTATGCATAGCAGCCACACTAATTCCAGCCCTGACTAGCATCTCGTTAGCTTAGCTGCTCTGTGAGTGGTGTAACAAATGTATGCAGATACTTCAGTCTTTTCTATAATGGGTGGTTTGACTTCCAATTAATTATGTATCTTAGCTAATGAGTAATTTGCTTTCTTTTATTTCTATTCACACAGATACAGCAATAAAACACATTTCCATTCCGCATCACTATTTCTTTCATGCGATGACGCCAATAGCAAGTGAAACTTGCTAATTATAATACCAGATGTAGTGTAATAGCTCATTCGAAGACAATTGACCGCTTGGAAGACATGGACTAATGCCAGTCTCTCCTCTCCTGTTAGAAAAATCCAACACATACAAGGGAGAAAAGAGAGTGAGTAAGAGAATGTGCAATATGCTTACCGAAAAATGAAACTTTATGAAAGACTAAAACAGTAATAATGTGGCCATGTGTGTGTCTGTTAGAGAGAGAGAAATGATTTATTATAAGCTCTAAAGACAATTTTTTATCCAGTCATCCAGCCTTCAAAACTGATCTCTGTAGGTGTGTGCGTGTGTGTCACACAGTGGTGACTGCATATTAATAACTATTATATATTTTGCCACTGAATCACCTGCCTAGTCAACAATAAACAAAAAGGAATTCTGAGCTATAGCATAAAAAACATAGAGGAATTCATTATTAAAGTATAAAATAGAAGAAAAAAAAATCAATATAGTCTCCTAAATGAGAAATATCAAGCTAACCAGCTATGAGTAATGAGTCATTTATATTCATTTTCACAACCCAGAAAATTCTAGTCAGTGTTATAGATTGTGCCAGTAAGTATGTCTGCATGTTAATTGATCCAAAGGAATTTTTTTTAATAGTTTGGAAGTTCCCTTTTTTTTGGTTCCCTTTTAGAGGTTGGTATATACAAATCATCACAAAACATCACTGCATAACCATTTTGTAGGCCATTAATTGACAGTAGAGTAGAGTAAGTAGAGACACATCCTTGTCAAAATGTAAAAAATGCACATGTACTTTACAGCACAGTGAAATTCTTTCTTTGCATATCAGGTGAAAGCACAGGGTCAGCCATGATACAACGCCCCTGGAGCACTGAGGGTTAAGGGTCTTGCTCAGGGGCCCCAAGAGTGGTAGCTTGGCAAAACCTGGGCTTGAACCACCTCACCATAATCATAAGAGTGTGATTAAAATCACTTTAGTTCTACAGTTTACAGACAAATCAAACACTAGTTTTGTTCTCTGAGCAGGCATTTAATTGATTTTAGATTTTCATGAATTTATTTCAACATTTTTATTATATTTTCACCAAATATATTCTAAACCCTAACCTGCTCACCAAACCTAAAATAAATATTTACCTAAAACAAAAAGCTACTGTTATATGCAGTAGATCATGATGGCAGAACTTACAACTGGGAGAATGTGTGCAGTATTAAAGTGTGTGCAACGTACTGTTCCAGAGCAATGTTCTCGCAGCAGAGTAAGCCAAGAGCTGAACATGTGAGATAAGAAGAATTAATTTCGCTATAGGCGGAGGCCTAGTGATTAGCTTTCTAATGAGTTGGGTACAATTTGTATTTTTATATATATATATATATATATATATATATATATATATATATATATATATATATATATATATATATATATATATATATATATATATATATATATATATATATATATATATATATATATATATATATATATATATATATATATATATATATATGTGTGTGTGTGTGTGTGTGTGTGCAATTACAGACATGACAGAGGTCAATTAGCACATTCAGTAACAGGATCAAAACAAAGACACATGTAGAGAGTTTTGCTGTATTAATAATGATTAAAGCTCAAGTTTTGATGTAAGAAACAGCAAAACAGGGGTGAGAGCTAACCTAATTTTGAATTTAACAAGACTTCATTCACTTCTTTCTGCAGAACAAAGGGATAGCTTATGACTATTAGGTCAATGCTAAATATTTAAGGCATTTGCAGTAGGAACGACTGACTGGTTCAAGGTGGAGGTGGGATTGCATCAAGGATTGGCTCTGAGCCCTTTCCTGTTTGCAATGGTGATGGACAGATTGACGGACGAGGTCAGACAGGAGTCTCCGTGGACTATGATGTTTGCGGATGATATTATGATTTGTGGTGAGAGTAAGGAGCAGGTTGAGAAGAGCCTGGAGAGGTCGAGGTACGTTCTGGAGAGAAGGGGAATGAAAGTCAGTAGGAGTAAGACATAGTACATGTTTTTGAATGAGAGGAAGGGCAGTGGAGTGGTGCAGTTGCAGAGAGATGAGGTGGAGAAGGTGGATGAGTTCAGGTACCTGGGGTCAACAGTGCAAAGTAATAGAGAGTGTGTTAGAGAAGTGAAGAAAAGAGTGCAGGCAGGGTGGAGTGGGTGGAGAAGAGTGACAGGAGTGATTTGTGATAGAAGAGTATCTGCAAGAGTGAAAGGGAAAGTTTATAGGACAGTGGAGAGACCTGCGATGTTGTATGTTTAAAGACAGTGGCATTTAATAAAAGACAGCAGGTGGAGCTGGAGGTAGCAGAGCTGAAGATGTTAATGTTTTAATTGGTAATGATGAGGATGAACAGGACTAGAAACGCGTTTATACGAGGGACAGCGCATGTAGAACACTTTGGAGACAAGGTAACGGAGGCGCAATTGAGATGGTTTGGACATGTGCAGAGGAGGGATATGGCATATATCGGTAGAAGAATGCTGAAGCCACCAGTAGGGAGGAAAAGGGCAAGGCCAAAAAAGAGGTTTATGGATGTGATGAGAGAAGTCATGTAGGTAGTTGGTATGAAAGAGGCAGATGTAGAGGACAGAGGGGTGTGGAGATGGATGATCCGCTGTGGCGACCCCTAATGGGAGCAGCCGAAAGAAAAAGTAGAAATATTATAAGGCATTTCATCCAAAATACTTGTTCACTACAATGCTACAGTAAGGATTAATATAGAACTGAGCTAGATATACAATTCATGGTATGCGTAAGAGTGATCTATGTGATTTAGGATCAAGTTGTCTGCTATAGAGCTCTGACCTCAACCAAACTGAAACCTCTGGGATAAATCTCAAATGCTGACTGCACCCCAGGCCTCCTCACCTCACCCTACACCAGTACCTGAAGCACAAATCTCCACATGCACATCTCCACATTTTTCCAGAAAAATTTAGGTTTTTATAACAGCAAACTGAGACTAAATGTGAAATGGGACATTCAGAAAGCACATATGCATCTTATGGTCAGGTGTCCATAAACTTGTGTACATATATTGTATCTGATTTAAACCCATGATTTTTACAAATGTCATTCTATATAACATACACATGAATATGTGGATGCAGAAAAAGCTGCCTGTAAAAAAATAGAGGATGGAGAGTAAGAGAAAATCCCTCTTCTTTCCTTTAGAAAAAAAGCTATTTTTAGTTATCTTTGCCATGGCTATGCTGGAGGATTAAATGCAGAATGAGCTGAAGGCTCGCCTCACAGCTTCTGTGCAATCATGCTCAGGCTGTCAGTAGACTACTATAGGTGACACTGATTACCCTAAACGCAGATGGGACAAGCAAAAAGTATGGTAATATGTGTCTTTTGAGCTCGGTGAACATTTTATGAATAGTGCTGTATAACCTGAATTTGATGAAATACAGCTGTCCTATGAAGCAGTATAAACCATCACAAGCTGATACAAAGCCTATTCACTTGTAGACAATGTGATTTTTTTGTGTCCTGAGTATAGTGTCGAAGTGGTTCAAGTAAGCCAATGAGAGAGTGAAGCAGGAGTGATGAAGAGTTTAGAGAAAGATTGAGAAAGTGTGTGTGTCTGTGTGTGTGTGGAGGTGGGGCAATCTATTGTGCTCGGACACTAATGGGAAGAGCCTTTTTCTGTACACAAACACCCCCAGCAGAGTAAATGACCGTCTAGGAGGGGAGCTGAGGAGAGCGCAGAGGGAAGAAGAGGACCTTTAGCTGCTCACTCTAGCATTCCTTATGAAATCATCAACTAAACCCTCACTCAAATGCAACTGTTGTGCATGAACTCACAGTCTACATCCACCCCACCCCCCACCCCACCCTAAACCAACCTTCTTTCGAGGACTTCTGAAAGAAGCAGAATTCTCAAGTCTACAGATTAGGCTGCCTGCACATCCATTGGGGGCTTGTGCAAGTGTGTGTGTGTGTGTGTGTGTGTGTGTGTGTGTGTGTGTGTGTGTGTGTGTGTGCGTGAATGCGGGTGTGTGTGTGTGAATGCGTCAGCTGTGGGGGAGAATCAACATGTTCATGACTTAATTTCACAGATGAGTGTCTTTCAGTATTTTCTATTTACATGTCAAAGACAAGAAAGGAAAGAATGTGTCCTGCTTGTATCTTATATGTTTGATGAAGTATTTCACGTGTTTATGGTGTGTGTGTGTAGTAAGGGTGTGTAGTGAGAGCTCAGTGCCACTTACTTTGCATAAGAAAACCAGGATTACCCCAAATATTTATTCATGCTGAGAGAGATGTTTCCCCTGCCTTTTTATCACTGCAGGAATTCTCTCTATCTTTCACTCGTTCTCACTCACATTCTCTTATAATATTGTCAATTCCTTTTTTTAACCTTTATACCAGGGCAATATAAAGAAAAAAAAAACACAGCAGTTATATATACAATTTTAATGATCTTGCAACAATTCGCAAGGCTTTTTCTGGTCAATTTTTCACAAATTTATTTTGCGATCTGTTATACAACACGATAATATATGCTTTCATATGCTTTTCCTTAAATAGAAAACATTTAAAACTCAGTATGACATTGTAATATACAGTATGACACTGCAAACAGTAAATAAACAGTATATAAAACAGCATTAAGTACAGAGTAACAGGTTGAGATTATTTAAAGTCACTGTTATAGAGTGTCTTAGTGTAATTACTGTACACAATATTACTGAAGTGCCATTGCAATTTCCATGACAACCCTTCACATACAGTAATCCAACAGAATGTGCAGACTTGGTTAAAATATGCTACTGCCACCATGAAAAAGTGTGTGTGTGTGTGTGTGTGTGTGTGTGTGTGTATGTGTGTGTGTCACACAGACACACACAGACCGTGAGATAGAGGTAAACTGGCTCCATTCAAATCAGAGAATGGCTCAGCGAGGAGAGGGAGGAGCAATGCTGTCACCCACGGAGACCAGAACGGGGAGTCATGGGAAAGATAAGCTGTAGGAGTGAGGTGACAAGGTGAACATCTTCTCACACACACACACACATACACACACACACACACACACACACAAACACACTCGAACAAAAGTGATCAAGACCTCTAAAGTAGACACAAGAGACATCACAGAAACTCTCACACTTTTCACTTGACTGAATCACATATATAACCTCCTTTTTTGTACAGATTTAAGCCACTGACCCTTTTTACCTTCATCAGAATAGACAGATCTCAGTTCAGCCCAACAATCATGAGTACAGGACTCACCCTGGCCACAAGGAGGCACCAGAGATACATCACCCCGTCTCCACAGCAACACGCCAGGAATGTTCAGCATCGACACTCATTCTCAGGACGGGTCTATGTTCTCCATCGTCTCATGAAATCATTAAGTGTTTTATGGAAAAATTTGTGTTTAAAAAATGTTCCTTTGTATTTATACTGTAAACACTATTTATGCATTGCATCTCTGTCTCCTTGTTTATATGTGTGTGTGCATAAGTATGTCTTTATCGGTGGGAATGTCCTCAATGTGGGAGCTGCAGTGTGCCCTCCTCAGCAGGCTATTCACCTCAGGCCTCAGCTCGTCATTGGAACAATGAAGCTGACCGAACAAAAGCCTGTCCTGAACACACACACACACACACACACACACACACACACACACACACACACAAGATTTAATATTTACAGAAGAAAGGTTTTTTCTTTCCAGAAATGACAAAATAAGCCAGTTTTAAAGGTTTTGAATTGTTTAAATAAAGAAATAATAATTTATTTGAAAATGTTTTGCTCATTCGCATTTGATTTAATGCATTTTATTACTGTTTGTCATGGAATCATGACACTTAGAAACAAATTCAGCTGTTTTGTTATTTTTAGATTAAAATGTCTGTATATGCAGTGTTAATAATGCTAAATCTGTGGTAAATCAGTCATCATCAATTTCTGGTGGCTTTCCTTGCAACAAATTAGGATAACTGACTCATACTGAAAAATTATTTTCATTAAATCATGAATTGCTTTGTACCATATTTTTAACCTAAACTGACACATGCACTTGCTGCTTTATCACCTCGTTTTTTATTTTTACCAACATGTAATTAAACACACTGACAGAGTCAAAGTAATCCAAATAAGGTCAAGCCTGGTGTGCTAGAGAGGGTCATCAACCAAGTACAAGGCCTATATGGAGACATTAAACACACACACACACACACACACACACACACACACACACACACACACACACACACACACACACACACACACACACACACACACACACACACACACACACACACACACACACACACACACAACAAAACACACACAGGGCCAGGCACAGCATCATTCACTTACTGTTTTCACAGATGTGACAGCGGTTGAAGATAAGACTGAATGGCCCGACCCGCTTTTCTCATCAACCCAATCTCCCTTTAGCCTCTACACATTTAACTGACTACATTGGCTGGATTTTTCTGTTTCCTGTATCTCAAGATGGTGTACAGTGTAATTGTGGCTAGTCTAGGCTGTCGTTAGGTCTTTATAGTCCGTCCTAGCCCGCAAGCAAACAGCAGCCTCAGGAAAACCAGAGCAGCTGTGGCTGTTCCGAGATGGCTGAGTGTTTTCTGATTAGAGACCCAAAGGCCTGAGGTGGCCTGCCTTTGCCCACCATCTACAGAGCTGCTGGATGGAGAAAAGAAGTCTTGGTAAGCTGTCCACAAATACAGTAGGCCTTCCATTTCCCAAAAGTGTGGCATTTTGACCCAGAGAATTACAGCTTTGCAGGAGTAAAAAAAAATCCAAAAGGCCTTTACTTCCATTTTTATTTCTTTTTTTAAACATTTCTTCTTTTTAAATTACATACTCATTTCCTAAAAAAAAAAAAAAAAGCACAACCAATGATGACAGCTGCACCCCTGGATTATCATTCCATGCTTTTCTTTCAAATTGCGATTTTATATATGTGCTATGTGGTTGGGCTGTCATAGGTGTTATCTGCCAGACCTTCTCTGTCTTTCTCTTAGTTTACTTCATACAAAATACATGGTAATGTCTTGATCATTAAGAATTGCATTGTAAAGTGTAATATAAGAAGTATTTAAGAAAAAACATGCCAATAATAAAGCTTCTACACAGAGTTAGAAGGGATTACGTGTTTATGACTCAAACCTGAATTGGTGTAACTTTGTGGCTGAAACAAAAAGATGAAAGCTTTTTCCTAACCAATTACAATTTCAAAATGACTGTAGTCAAGCATGTCTGAACTCTATCAGGGTCAGTCATCACAACAGGAATGTCTTGACCTCCAGCTACAGCTAAAATTGCCCCTATCAGGGAATTTTTTTTTTTTCAAAGCAAGTTGATACAGGCCAACCAATACCAAACCGAACCCGCTTCCGTCCAATGAAACAAACATAATTAGCAACTCAGCATTTCCTTTGGCTCCTTCACATAGTACATTTCACTATGAAGACTTGGCCTGGTTTTTCCATTTCCTGCATCTCAATTCATACATTGCAATTGTGGCTAGCCTAAGTTGTTGTTAGCTCACAAAAAAAAACAACAGCCTTGGTGAAACAAAAACAGTTAAGGAAACTGCAGCCTCAGCTGTTCAAACCAGAGAATTGATCATGGACCTCAGAGGGACAGTCTAGTTGCTACATTGGAAAGTGAAAAAACATTTTGGAATGGAAAGATTGATATTAAACTCTGCATGAATTTGTCACTGAAATGTCCTATTTTGCAAAAAAAGCAGTTCATCTGTATGTAATATGAAATGCTTTGAATAAATTACATAAATATTTATAGATATTAAGCGGCAAATAAAAATTCGTTTTTTATACAGTTGATGCGTTGCAAGCAATATAAATGGGTACATGTAAAGATCTGAGCTACAATGCTTTAACAAAACCTAAACTGTGATGGTTAGATGACTCGTTTAAAGCTCCTCTGAAATGACATGCCTTGTGGGGTGTTCCCAGTATTCAGCAGTTATCAGATACCAAAAGTGGTCCATGGAATGCCAACTGGTAAACTGGCAATAGGTATTGAAAACCAAGGCTCAAAGATGTAAAGGCTAGGCAGTCTGGTCTGACCCCACAGAAAAACTACTACAGCACAAATTTCTGTAGTAGATAAATAAATTCTATAATAGAAAGGCATCATAACACAGTGCTAAACAGTTTGCTGTGTATGGAGCTACATAGCTGCAGGCTGGTCCTATGCTAGGTGCCCATGTTGATCCCTAGCCACTTTTGAAACATCTACAACGGGCAAAAGTATTGGATCATCATGAGCTGAACCATGGAGCAATTAAAGAAAGTAGACTGGTCTGATGAATCACTTTTCAATCAATTTTCTTGTAAATTATATGGACAGCCGGGTGTGTAATTGCCTACCTGGTGAAAAGATGGCAACAGGATGCACAATGGGAAGGATGCAAGCTGTTGAAGGCAGTGTGATTTTCTGGACAATGTTCCAATTGAACACTTTGGATCTTTGACATGTCCCTTCTAAATAAACATTGCTGCAGACCAATTATACACTTTCATATGCTCTCGTAGGGTGCTCTTCTCTTCTCTTTGGCTGGGAGCCTGTCCCTTTCTTTTGCCTCACCTGCCATATCCAGTTCTTGCCTCTGTGAGGAGAGCGCCGCGCTCTAACTCTCTTCCTCCGAGGAGGGGGAGGGCATGGACACCAGTGATCCCATAGAGAATAAGCCCCCACAGCCAGTTCTATGCTGGCCTAGCTATCTCTTCCTGGGTGCTGCATCATCCCTTAAGGCCCCAGTTGTGTAACAGACTTGCCTCTCAGGGCCAAAAAGGAGAGACAGAGAGACACATGTGGCTCACCCTGTCAGAACCTCTCAGGAGCCCCCTAAAGCTGTGCCGGCAAAGCGCATAGCCACATCTCAGAGCACACCAGAGGTCAGTCTTGAGAGACTGTTTCCCTTAAAAAAACTATCTGGCAACCTGGCAACACCTACAGGACTTGTCTCAATGGGTCCTGCGCACTGTAGAGAGAGCCTTTACAAATAAGTTCGGGTCTTGTCTGGCTCGGTTCAACAGGGTGTGTCCCACTCTGGTGGGGCCCAAGAAACCTCTGGTTATGGAACAAGAAGTGTAAACTCTCTTGAGCAAGCATGCCATTGAGGTGGTCTCTTTGTTCAGCAGAGAATCCGGATTCTACAGCCGGTACTTCATAGTTCCCAAGAAGGATGGCAGGCTGCGTCTCATTTTAGATCTATTTCAGCTGAACTGCTTTCTATTAAAACTCAGGTTCAAGATGCTCACCTTGAAACCGGTTGTGTCCCAAATCAGGTCTGAGGACTGGTTTGTCACAATAGATCTGAAGGATGCTTATTTTCATGTACTGTATCCATACTTCCTTCACACAGGAAGTTCCTAAGGTTTGCTTTCGGGGCCAGAGCATAACAATATCTGAACTCTCTGTTTAGCCTTGCACTCTCACCCCTTACCATCACAAAGTGTCGACTACTGTTGATATTAACTTGATCAGAGCACCTGGCGACGCAGCATCGAGATGACGTTTTCGCTAATATGAAGAAATTGGGAGTGAACGCCAAGAAAAGTTAAAACTTTCTCTGGTACAGGAAACCACTTATCTAGGCGTAGTGTGGAATTTTGACCATTATGCGGGCGCAGCTGTTTTGTGCACAAGTCAAGTCTATGCTTACAGCCGTCAAGAGAGTGAGAGAAGGCCAGCTTCTCACTGTGAAGCAGTTTCAAAGACTGCTGGGTCTGATACCAGCTGTATCCAATGTGGTGCCACTTGTCCTACTATACATGCAACCCCTAGAGTGGTGGCTCAGGGACAGAGGGTTCTCCCAAAAGGCCAACCTACTCTGCACAGTCAAGGTCATGCATTGAGTGTTATGGGCCTTAGACATGTGGAAAGATCCCAGGTTCCTGTTATAGGGCCCCCTGTTAGGGGCTACTCCACCCAAGGTCTATGGAGATGCCTGGAGATGTTGGCCGTGCTTCTTGAAGCGTTGAAGCATTTCTCAGCATTTCATGTTCATGTGCTGGTCTGTACCGACAACACATCGTGGTCTCCTACATCAACCACCAGGGGGTTCTGCGACTCTTTTGCAAAGTGGCATGACAGATCCTCCTGTGGGCCCATAGGAAGCTGCTCTCACTGAGAGCACTATACATCCCGGGGAAGTTGAATCAAGGAGCAGATGCTCTTTCAAGGCAAGGGTCGAGGCATGGGGAAATAGAGGCTCTACCCGGAAGTGGTGGAGCAAATATGGAGAAGATTTTACAAGTGGACCTGATGTCGCAGTGTCCCCTCTGGTTCTCCCTGGTTCTCCCCTCTTGAGCTGGATGCCATGGTACAGGTGTACCTGAGGCTCTGCCTGTGCATCTTTCCCCCCTGTAGTGCTGCTCCCGGGAGTTTGCTGGGATGGAGTCATTCTCCTCCCTAGTAGCCCTGTGCTGGCCAGGCCAGCCATGGTTCACCAACCTGGTAAACCTTCTCTAACACCCTCCCTTAGAGATTCCTCCCAGGAGGGATCTTCTCTCAGGCAGGGGGCACTTTACTTCACCCCAGACCAGAGCTGTGGAGGCTGTGGCTGTGGCCCCTGAGGTCTCTCAGCTGAGGTTGTAGAGACCATTCTCCAATCCAGAGCTCCCTCCACGAGGGGGTCGTATGCCGCAAAGTGGCGCCTGTTCACTACATGGTGCATAGGTCACCACTTAGACCCAGTTAACTGCCCTGGTTGGCCCAGTGCTGGGATTTCATCAAGAACAGTTTGCCAAGAGGTCTCCTTCCACCCTCCTTCCACCTGCTTTTGCGACTTATCATGCTCCGCTTGCTGAGTAGTCGCTAAGGAAAAAAACAGTTAGTGACATGTTTCCTCCATTGTACCCTGAGTCTGAGGTCTCAGGTGCGACACAGAGTGCCTATATGAGACCTGGCCGTTGTTTTGGAGGCCTTGTCTAAGTGCCCTTGAGATTTTTTGACAGTCAAGACAGTCAAAGTTTTTTTACTGCCCATTTATTCTCATCTATTCTAAGGTTTGGGACCTTAACGCTCTTTTTGTGAGACCCTCCAGTCTGGAGTTTATCCCAGGCATGGCTCGTGCCTTCCTCTACCCCAGACCGGGAGAAGCTTCTCTAGAAGAAGTGTCTAGTGTGAGCAATGGACATATAGGTCCACAGAACGCAACTGTGGAGGAAGTCAGAGCAGCTGTTCATCTGCTATGGCCCTCCGAGGAGAGGACTCCCTGCAAACAAGAAGATGCTCAGCAGATGGATTGTGGATGCTATTTCATCCTCTCATGAGTCCTCTGGTCCTTTTGGGGTCAGAGCTCACTGGACTAGGGGTGTGGCAGCCTCTAAGACTTTGCTCTCTGAAGTTTCCCTCTAAGACATCTGCATTGCTGCGGGCTGGTACACCCAGCTAACCTTTGTCAGGTTTTATAGACTTTACCTTAGTGCCTCCTGTCCCCTCTGTTCTTCAACCTAGCTGTGCCCATCTACTCTAGGCAGGCATTTGTCAGTACATCCCCAGGTTACGTATGTAACCATGGTTCCCCAAGGAAAGGAGACTCTGTGTCTCCATGCCACACTGCCTGCATCCTGCAGCGCTTCATTCCCTTTTCAGAAGCTAGTGCTGGTTTAACTCCATGTGCTCTTATAGTTTCCTGGTCATTCGGTCATTTCATTCCCTCGGGGAACCATGGTTACATACGTAATTTGGAGATGATGTTGATGTACTAATCACAACTGAACATAGAGCTAACTTTAGAAAACTAAACCAACATAAGTACATGTAAGTGTAATTAAGTTATTTAGTGTTTTATATCAATTTCAATCTATTTCTCTTTAAATCTCACTGTCAAACTAGTACAGGCTGTGGGTGACATATGCAGCTATGGACACATCAATGGATGGCGCTGGATTACTTTCATGCTGGAATCCTTCGCATCGAACGTATAAAGATGCACTAATAATAAATAACAAAGATTAGTGCATCTTTATACGTTCGATGCGAATGATTCCAGCATGAAAGTAATCCAGCGCCATCCATTGATGTGTCTATAGCTGCATATGGCATATGATATAAACAATTTGAAAGTATGCACATTTATTTCATAATCTTCCTTATAGAACATACTTGAATTTGTTTATCACCACATTTAAATGTAAGAGTCATTTAAATGTGGTGATAAACAAATTCAAGAATTTATAGAAGATTATGAAATAATATATATTTCAAATTGTTTATATCATATGCCATATGCACATATGATATAAACAATTTGAAAGTATGCACATTTATTACTCATGAATAAAGTCACAAAA